>NC_057797.1:731818106-731826185 GCF_018294505.1 Triticum aestivum
CGCCGCCGCCTATAGCCGCCGTTGCCGCCCTTAGCCGCCGCCGCCACTGTTTGCCGCCGCCGCCGCCGGAGGTAGCCCCGTGCCGCGCCTCTTTTTCTTCCCCTCGGTTCGGTTTTTTTTTCAGGAAAACCGTTCCGATTCTTTTCTTTTCTTCCGGTTTCTTTTCCAGTTTTTCTTTTTCGGTTTCTTTTCCGAAAACCCTAGATCGGTTTTCATTCTTCCATCGGACCGTTCGTCTCAACGAACGTGATCATCGACTATTCCCGGTTAACGACGTCCGTTCGTTTAACCGTTCTTCGTTTTCTTTCTCGTCGGATTTATTCCGCGATTCTCCGATCGCGATCTCAGATCCGATCTTCGTTCTAGTCTTTCTTCTCGCTCGTTTATCGGAATCAGGTGATTCAAGCGCCTGGAGTTTCGTCTCGAAACCGCCATTCCGTCTAATCAACTTGAACAAGCTTTTTCTACAGTAAAACTTGACCTAGTTTCAACTTGCTAGAACCGAGTTGTTTTCTTCCGCCGTTTGTTTTCCGTTTCTTCGTTCGGTTCGTTCTTTCTTTGCAACCGGAGTTCTTAAGTTGAACTTTCTGGTTCGTTCTTTTGTTCGAGTTTTACCTGTGCATTAGTGAGTACTTATTATGTGCTTGTTGTTTGTCTGCGATAGATCACCCGGATTGCGCCGCCTGTTACTTCGAATCCCTAGGACTCGCGGATCATCAGCAAGGCAAGTAACACTTTGATCATACCTTTTCTACAACCCATGTTTTATTGCATTAGATCAATCCTCTCACATTGCATGATTAGGATCTAATTAAATTGTGGGATGGGAAGTAGATGAGGTAGTACCTATTACCTGATTATTATGAAACCTTTGGGAGTTACTTCTACGTTGCTTATTATGCCATGCTATGCTAGTAGACGTGGATTGGGTGAGTGATATCCATGACAGATGTGAGTTTGTTAATTTAATGGTTTATCTAAGGTGGCAACTTAAACACACATCTGGGTGGATTGAGGCACCTGATGTCTATCAGGACTTGCCTGTTTTATTTTGGACCGCCACCCAGGCTCAAAGGGATCATAAGATCATTCATGCTAGTAACTTCCGTGTGCAGCCACAAGCCATTATGGGCTCTGGCATAGTTGATTAAGTCGTGCGAGCTCTTACAGGGTAGACTAGCAGATGTAGGGGAAAGTAGGTGTACCGGTCTATCCATCGTAAGGTGCTAGCGCTTCTGAAAGACTGTGTCTCGGTCATCCGTTTCTCAAACACCGTGTAGTGCGAGAAATCCAATGGAGGAGATCGAGTCTTGTGGGGAAAAGTGTGCAAACCTCTGCAGAGTGTAACAAACTAATCATGATTAGCCAGGTCCCTGGTTATGGACAACTTGAGTATCTAGTACTTGAATATCATGTGAATCTCAACATGTTACTCTAATTAACTTTGTTGGGTTTTAATTGTTCACTTAATTGGGATCGGAATGCTGTCAACCATTCTCGATGTTCAACTACCATGATAGTTAAATAAATTTATTCCTTTGCTGTAGGGAAAAACTGGCTTTACGTAAAACTGTAACCATAGAGCTTTCCACCAGCCAAACATGCATATAGTATAGCTACTATTCATTACTCTCTATGTGTTACTTTGCCAGCATATTCCATGTGCTGACCCGTTTCGGGCTGCAACGTTCATGTTGCAGACTTTTCAGACGACGAGTAAGGTGTTTTAGGTCGTGGTTCTATACTCAGTGATGCCGTTGGAGTTGATGGACCCATTTATCTTCCGAGTCTTCCGCTGTTATCATTGTTAGATGGCCTTAAGCCATATTTATTGTAATAAGTTCTCTTTTGAGACATCGATGTAATAAGTGTGTGATTGCCACTCTGCTATAAATCCTTCGAAGTACTGTGTGGTGTCAGCATTACTGATCCAGGGATGACACCGGAGCACAGTAGACTTGATCCATTCGGGTCGGGTCGCTACAGAGATGGTATCAGAGCACACGCTGACTGTAGGACACGACCACTAAGTTAAAGCCATAAATCACTATTCTCTTCTCATTTTCTAACTCCTCATATTTTCTACTCTTTTAGGATGACGAACGCGAAGATTAAGTACGCTCAACCGGATGAAGGCACACCTTTTGGATTTCACTTGAAGGAAGTCACCAAGTACCTGAACATAGGACTACCAAGCTTCACGGGAACCTTCAACGCCACCCTGCCTGAAGAGGAGCGCTGGAAGATTCAAGCTCACGTTCCGGGAAGGACATTCGCGCCAATCACGAAGCCCATAGATAGTTTTTTCAATGCACCAACCTGGAGTCTGGGAAGGAGCATGGCAGCTCATATCACCATGGGACGCATTGGAGAAGTTTATCAAGAAGACCTCAAGGACACTATCTACCAGATTTGCGGAAGCAGAGATGAACAATGGGAGTTAGTCAGCACCAAGAAGGATAGATCCATTGCATCATTCATCCAGGAGTTAAACCAGCACATTCGACGCCACGAGAACTAGATGTGCAATGATATGATAGAGTTGAAGAATGCGAAGGCAAGGATCATCGAGCTAGAAGGAGAACTGAAGTCTACATGCAAGGACTACATGGACGAGATCGTAGCTCTAGCAAGGCACAATGGTGATCTTAAGCAGGAGATTGAAGAACTCAAGAAGAAGTTAGCATCCACGGAGGAAGACGAGTACGTCGCATGTCCGGACAACTACATCATCATCGACGACACCGATTCGGATCCAAGTGAACCCGACTTTGACGACGAAGCTGGAGCAGATATCATGGAGTCTTCCACCGGTTCAAATTTCTAGATGTCCACCAAATAGTAGTAGTATTTCCCCCATGTAAACATTATAGTTCGAGCACTTTTGCGATAGCTAGATCGATTGTAAGCCCTTGTTTGATTGAATGAAGTGATTTTGAGTGCATTTTCTCATGTGCATTGGGGTAGTGTTTTCTCTTTAGACCTCACTCTATTCTTAATTCTCGTATTTTCTACACCCTCAGATGCCTCTGAGACGTGACAATGGATTTCCACCGGAGCTCACTCAGTTGATCCAGCAGCAGAATCAATTGATGCAGATGTCAGTCCAAAACCAGCAGAACAACAACAACAACAACAACAACCCACCACCACCACCACCTGTTGACCACTTAGCCCGTTTCCTTAGGCTGAATCCGCCGGTGTTTTCAAGTAGCACCGAGCCAATAGTAGCGGACGATTGGCTCCACAAGATAGGGAGGGAGTTGACCACGGCAGGATGCACAGATGGTGAGAAAGTGAAGTTTGCCGCACATCAGCTAGACGGACCCGCGGCAGCATGGTGGGAGAATTTCACAACCACTTACCCAGTTGACACAGTCACGTGGGATCAGTTTCAGCAAGCTTTCCGCACTGCCCATGTTTCAGCAGGAGCTATGGCCCTGAAGAAGTGTGAGTTTCGCAACTTATGCTAAGGAGGAAGGACAGTTGGCCAGTACGTTGACGACTTCAGCAAGTTAGCACGTTATGCCCCAGATGACGTTGCTACGGATGCAGCTAAGCAGGAGAAGTTTCTGGAAGGACTGAATGATGAGCTAAGCATGCAGTTGATGGTAGCGAGTTTCAACAACTACCAGGAGTTGGTAGATCGTGCCATCATGATTGAAGGGAAGCAACAGCAGATTGAGAACCGCAAGAGGAAGTATGGACAAGGGAAGTATAACTCTGGAGCCCAGCAGAAGCCCCGTTTTACCCCTAAACCTGGATTTCAGTTTCAGCATACCCATGGAGGAGGTAGCTCGCACAACCATAATGGCCACAAGAATGGTAATGGGAATGGAGGTAGCAACGGCCAGAACTGGACCACCCCATCGACCCCAACTAAGAGAGATCTGAGTCAAGTCACCTGTTTCAAGTGTTCCAAGACCGGACATTATGCCAATGAATGTCCTGAAGGCCAGAATGGAAATGGCAATGGAAGCTCTGGGAAGAAGCCGAACCCTTTCAATAGGGGACAAGTGAACCACGTTAGTGTGGAGGAGATTGAAGATCAGCCTGACGCAGTAATCGGTAAGTTTTGGTTAAGTCATTTACTGCACTCGTTCTTTTTGATACTGGTGCATCGCATTCATACATATCAAGGGGATTTGTGGAAAAATATAGCCTACCCACTAGGGTTCTTAAAACACCTATGCTAGTAATCTCGCCAGGAGCAGAGTACATGGCCAGTCAAGGATGCTTTCAAGTGCCATTAAGTATAGGAAGGCATGTTTTCCCAACGGATTTGATTATTCTGGAATCCCAAGGTCTGGATGTGATTCTTGGTATGGATTGGCTGTCGATGTATGGAGGAAACATCGATTGCGCCAGTAAGACAATTTCGCTCACAACGCCAGAAGGAAGAAGGATCAAGTATGTATCCCGGCATGTGCCAAACAAGACACAAGTAAATTCTTTAACAGGAGTTGTGCAGGAAGAAGTACCAGTGGTAAAGGATTTTCCTGATGTATTTCCTGAGGAATTGCCAGGAATGCCACCGGATAGAGACATTGAGTTTCTAATTGAGTTATTGCCAGGTACAGGCCCAATATCAAAGAGACCGTACCGGATGCCAGCAAAGGATTTGGTGGAAATTAAGAATCAGATCAAGGAGTTATTGGAGAAAGGTTACATTCGCCCAAGTTCTTCGCCTTGGGGATCACCCGTACTTCTAGTGGAGAAGAAGGATGGATCGTTAAGGATGGTTGTGGATTACCGTGGATTGAATGAAGTAACCATCAAGAACAAGTACCCACTACCAATGATCAACGATCTGTTTGATCGATTGCAAGGAGCTAAGGTGTTTTCTAAGATCGATTTGCGATCAGGGTACCATCAGTTGAAGATTCGAGAGCAGGACATACCTAAGACAGCATTCACCACAAGATATGGATTGTATGAGTACCGTTATGTCATTTGGATTGACTAACGCGCCTGCCTATTTTATGAACTTGATGAACAAAGTGTTTATGGAGTTTTTGGATAAGTTCGCCGTAGTGTTCATTGATGATATACTAGTCTATTCAAAGAATGAAGAGGAGCATAAGGAACATTTGCGTTTGGTTTTGGAGAAACTAAGGGAACATCAGTTATACGCCAAATTCAGCAAATGTGAGTTTTGGTTAAAGGAAGTAGGATTTCTTGGACATGTTATATCCGTAGAAGGTATAGCAGTTGACCCCACAAAGGTTGAGACCGTAACTGAATGGGAAGCACCAACGACAGTTGGAGAGATCCGGAGTTTTCTTGGACTCGCAGGATACTACCGGAGATTCATTGAGAACTTTTCAAAGATTGCAAAGCCTATGACTAAATTGTTGAAGAAAGATACTAAGTTCAAATGGACTGAGGAGTGTGAGGCTAGTTTCCAGGAGTTGAAGAAATGTTTGATTACCTCACCAGTATTAATTTTGCCAGATCAGACCAAGGATTATGAGGTGTACTGTGATGCTTCACGTCGAGGACTTGGAGCAGTGCTTATGTAGGAAGGAAGAGTTGTTTCATATGCTTCACGACAACTGAAGCCTCATGAGTTGAATTATGCCACTCATGATTTGGAGTTAGCAGCCATAGTGCATGCATTGAAGACATGGAGACATTTCCTCATTGGAAATCATTGTGAGGTGTACACGGATCACAAGAGTTTGAAGTACATCTTCACGCAGAAGGAGTTGAATCTCAGACAAAGGAGATGGTTGGAGCTCATCAAGGATTGTGATATGAGATTGCAATACCATCCCGGAAAAGCTAATGTGGTAGCTGACGCATTGAGCCGTAAGAGCCATGTCAATACCCTAATGACAGGAGAAATACCCAAGGAGTTAGCAGAAAACCTTCGTGAGCTATGTTTGGAAATAGTTCCAAGAGGCTATGTAGCAGCATTGGAGATTCAGTCAACATTGATGGATAAAATCAGAGAGGCTCAGAAATCTGACAAGGAGAATGCTTCCATAAAGGAGAAACTGAGCGAAGGAAAAGCAAAAGGATTTCGTGAGGATGAGCACGATACCCTATGGTTTGAGGACCGTGTTTATGTGCCAAATGACTCGGAGATCAGGAAGTTGATTCTGCAAGAGGCACATGATTCACCGTATTCGATTCACCCAGGAAATACCAAGATGTATTTGGATTTGAAGGAAACATTCTGGTGGACCAGAATGAAGAAGGATATTGCAGCCTATGTAGCAGTTTGTGATGTGTGTCAGAGAGTAAAGGCAGAACATCAGAAGCCAGCCAAATTGTTACAACCATTGCCGATACCCGAATGTAAGTGGGATAAGATAAGCATGGATTTTATCACAGGACTACCCAGGACGAAAGCAGGCTATGACTCGATATGGGTAGTAGTTGATCGTCTGACGAAGGTAGCACATTTCATTCCAGTTAAGACCACTTACACCAGTGCTAAGTTGGCAAAGATATACATGACTAGGATCATTTGTTTGCATGGAGTTCCGAGGAGTATCGTATCAGATAGAGGAACCCAATTTACCTCAAAGTTTTGGAATCAGTTGCATGAAACTTTGGGAACGAGACTAGACTTCAGCACAGCCTTTCATCCGCAGACAGATGGACAGATCGAGAGAGTCAATCAGATTTTGGAGGATATGCTGAGAGCTTGTGCGCTAGATTATGGATCTAGTTGGGACGATAATTTGCCGTATGCAGAGTTCTCTTACAATAATAGCTATCAGACCAGTTTGAAGATGGCACCTTTCGAAGCTTTGTACGGAAGGAGGTGCAGGACACCGTTGTCATGGGACGAAGTTGGAGACCATCAGTTCTTTGGACCAGATTTGATTAAGGAGTCTGAACAGAAAGTTAAGTTGATTCGCGATAGGCTCAAGGTAGCCCAGTCCAGGCAGAAGAGCTACGCAGATACTAAACGCAAGGAGACAGTTTACGAAACCGGAGACAGAGTTTATCTTCGAGTATCCCCACTTCGAGGAGTTAAGCGCTTCGGAGTTAAGGGAAAATTAGCACCGCGTTTCGTTGGACCATATAAGATCTTGCCACGCATGGGAGAAGTCGCTTATAAGTTGGAATTACCAGAGGGACTGTCAGGAGTTCATGATGTATTCCATGTTTCTCAGCTGAAGAAATGTCACGCCGAGATGGCGGAAGTACCGCTACGAGATACAGTGCCACTTGAAGCAATTCAGTTGAAGGATGACCTAACGTATGAGGAGAAACCAGTCAAGATTCTCGAGTTTGCCAACAGAGTTACCCGCAGCAAGGTTATCAAGTTTTGCAAAGTTCAGTGGAACCACCACTCAGAGGATGAAGCCACCTGGGAGAGAGAAGAAGATTTGCTCAAGGACCACCCTCACCTATTTTCTAGCCAACCCGAATCTCGAGGGCGAGATTCATCTTAAGGGGGGTAGGTTTGTAACATCCCGAATTGTCAATTTGGAATGTTATACAGCAGATCATCATGCATATCATATTTTCTTGCATTTTCGTTGATCCTAGAAATTTCACGCAACTCAAGGACCCTCGGAGAGAGTTGGAGATTTCGTTATTTTCATATTTGAGTTTTCTCAAATTTTGAAAAGAGGATCATTTGATTTATTTATTTCATCTTTAATTATTTTTCCAATATCAAATAGAGAGAGGGAATAATATGACTTTCCCAAAATTTAGGAAAAATGAAGATTTAATGAATAAATCAAATTTTGGTTTCGGTGTTTGTTTGCTTTTTCTTTGGATAGGGAAAAATGCGCGTTTTCAAAAATTGCATTTTAGGCCCGGAGAAAAGTTCATTTTTTTCGACTCATTTTTAGGAGTCAGGGAAAATTGACTTTAGATTTTTCGAAGTTCGTTTAAATTTCTTTCTTTTGTTTTTCTGCGTGCGTAACAGATTAAAAAAAACTCCCGCAGGCTAGCCGGGCCAAGGCCCAGCCGGCCAGGCCGCCGCCGCCCCAGCGCCCTGCGCGCCAGCCGCCGCCCCGCCCTAGGCCGAGTCCTAGGAGGACTCTAGGCCGGCGCCCCCCTTGCCCCTTGCCCAAGCATCTACCCCCTCCCCCTCCTAGTATATATACC
>NC_057797.1:731826445-731882388 GCF_018294505.1 Triticum aestivum
CGCCGCCTATAGCCGCCGCTGCCGCCCTTAGCCGCCGCCGCCGCTGTTTGCTGCCGCCGCCGCCGGAGGTAGCCCCGCGCCGCGCCTCTTTTTCTTCCCCTCGGTTTGGTTTTTTTTCAGGAAAACCGTTCCGATTCTTTTCTTTTCTTCTGGTTTCTTTTCCGGTTTTTCTTTTTCGGTTTCTTTTCCGAAAACCCTAGATCGGTTTTCGTTCTTCTATTGGACCGTTCGTCTCAAAGAACTTGATCACCGATTATTCCCGGCTAACGACGTCCGTTCGTTTAACCGTTCTTCGTTTTCTTTCTCGTCGGATTTATTCCGCGATTCTCCGATCGCAATCTCAGATCCAATCTTCGTTCTAGTCTTTCTTCTCGCTCGTTTATCGGAATCAGGTGATTCAAGCGCCTAGAGTTTCGTCTTGAAACCGCCGTTCCGTATAATCAACTTGAACAAGCTTTTGCTATAGTAAAACTTGACCTAGTTTCAACTTGCTAGAACCGAGTTGTTTTCTTCCGCCGTTTGTTTTCCGTTTCTTCGTTCGGTTCGTTCTTTCTTTGCAACCGGAGTTCTTAAGTTGAACTTTCTGGTTCGTTCTTTTGTTCGAGTTTTACCAGTGCATTAGTGAGTACTTATTGTGTGCTTGTTGTTTGTCTGCGATAGATCACCCGGATTGCGCTGCCTGTTACTTCGAATCCCTAGGACTCGCATATCATCAGCAAGGCAAGTAACACTTTGATCATACCTTTTCTACAACCCATGTTTTATTGCATTAGATCAATCCTCTCACATTGCATGATTAGGATCTAATTAAATTGTGGGATGGGAAGTAGATGAGGTAGTACCTATTACCTGATTATTATGAAACCTTTGGGAGTTACTTCTACGTTGCTTATTATGCCATGCTATGCTAGTAGACGTGGATTGGGTGAGTGATATCCATGACAGATGTGAGTTTGTTAATTTAATGGTTTATCTAAGGTGGCAACTTAAACACACATCTGGGTGGATTGAGGCACCTGATGTCTATCAGGACTTGCCTGTTTTATTTTGGACCGCCGCCCAGGCTCAAAGGGATCATAAGATCATTCATGCTAGTAACTTCCGTGTGCAGCCACAAGCCATTATGGGCTCTGGCATAGTTGATTAAGTCTTGCGAACTCTTACAGGGTAGACTAGCAGATCTAGGGGAAAGTAGGTGTACCGGTCTATCCATCGTAAGGTGCTAGCGCTTCTGAAAGACTGTGTCTCGGTCATCCATTTCTCAAACACCGTGTAGTGCGAGAAATCCAACGGAGGCGATCGAGTCTTGTGGGGAAAAGTGCGCAAACCTCTGCAGAGTGTAACAAACTAATCATGATTAGCCGTGTCCCCGGTTATGGACAACTTGAGTATCTAGTACTTCAATATCATGTGAATCTCAACATGTTACTCTAATTAACTTTGTTGGGTTTTAATTGTTCACTTAATTGGGATCGGAATGCTGTCAACCATTCTCGATGTTCAAATACCATGATAGTTAAATAAATTTATTCCTTTGTTGTAGGGAAAAACTGGCTTTACGCAAAACTGTAACCATAGAGCTTTCCACCAGCCAAACATGCATATAGTATAGCACATTACTATTCATTACTCTCTATGTGTTACTTTGCCAGCATATTCCATGTGCTGACCCGTTTCGGGCTGCAACGTTCATGTTGCAGACTTTTCAGACGACGAGTAAGGTGTTTTAGGTCGTGGTTCTATACTCAGTGATGCCGTTGGAGTTGATGGACCCATTTATCTTCCGAGTCTTCCGCTGTTATCATTATTAGATGGCCTTAAGCCATATTTATTGTAATAAGTTCTCTTTTGAGACATCGATGTAATAAGTGTGTGATTGCCACTCTGCTATAAATCCTTCGAAGTACTGTGTGGTGTCAGCATTACTGATCCAGGGATGACACTGGAGCACAGTAGACTTGATCCATTCAGGTCGGGTCGCTACAAGTTCAAAATGGAACAGTCAAAGAAGGAGTTCTTGCCTGTGTTACAAGGTGTGAAGTTGAGTAAGACTCAAAACCCGACCATAGCAGAAGATAGAGAGAGAATGAAAGTCATTCCCTATGCCTCAGCCATAGGTTCTATAAAGTATGCCATGCTGTGTACCAGACCTATTGTATACCCTGCCCTGAGTTTGGCAAGGGAGTACAATAATGATCTAGGAGTAGATCACTGGACATTGGTCAAAATTATCCTTAGTGGAATAAGGATATGTTTCTCGATTATGGAGGTGACAAAAGGTTCGTCGTAAAAGGTTACGTCGATGCAAGTTTTGACACTGATCCAGATGACTCAAAGTCTCAATATGGATACATATTGAAAGTGGGAGCAATTAGCTAGAGTAGCTTAGTGCAGAGCATTGTTGACATATAAATTTGCAAAATACTTACGGATCTGAATGTGGCAGACCCGTTGACTAAACTTCTCTCACAAGTAAAACATGATCACACCTTAGTACTCTTTGAGCGTTAATCAAATAGTGATGTGAACTAGGTTATTGAATCTAGTAAACCCTTTGGGTGTTGGTCACATGACGATGTGAACTATGGGTGTTAATCACATGGTGATGTGAACTATTGATGTTAAATCACGTGGTGATGTGAACTAGATTATTGGCTCTAGTGCAAGTGGGAGACTGAAGGTAATATGCCCTATAGGCAATAATAAAGTTATTATTTATTTCCTTATTTCATGATAAATGTTTATTATTCATGCTAGAATTGTATTAACCGGAAACATAAAACATGTGTGAATACATAGACAAACAGAGTGTCACTAGTATGCCTCTACTTGACTAGCTCATTGAATCAAAGATGGTTAGGTTTCCTAGCCATAGACATGAGTTGTCATTTGTTTAACGGGGTCACATCATTAGAGAATGATGTGATTGACTTGACCCATTCCGTTAGCATAGCACTTGATTGTTTAGTTTGTTGCTATTGCTTTCTTCATGACTTATACATGTTCCTATGACTATGA
Source organism: Triticum aestivum (assembly GCF_018294505.1). Lineage (NCBI taxonomy): Eukaryota > Viridiplantae > Streptophyta > Magnoliopsida > Poales > Poaceae > Triticum > Triticum aestivum. Next base: position 731,829,464 of record NC_057797.1, read on the forward strand.
GATTATGGACTGTTATTTCACTTTGTGTCACAATACTTATGGCCATACGGGAATAGAGGAGAGAGGCCAAAAGGAAGGAGGCGCACGCCCCCCGTCTGGTCCGAATTGCACAAGGGGTGCAGCCCCCTTTTCATTGTTCCTCTCCCTCTCTTTCCTTCTCTCCTACTCCAACAAGGGAAGGAGGAGTCCTATTCCCGGTGGGAGTAGGACTCCCCCCTTGGCGCGCCCTCCTCCTAGGTCGGCCGCCTCCCTCCCTTGCTCCTTTATATACAGGGACAGGGGGCACCTCATAGACACAACAATTCATCATTGATCTCTTAGCCATGTGCAGTGCCCCCCTCCACCATAATCCTCGATAATATTGTAGCGGTGCTTAGGCGAAGCCCTGCGACAATAGAACATCAAGATCGTCACCATGCCGTCGTGCTGACGGGACTCTTCCCCGACATTCTGCTGGATCAGAGTCCGAGGATCGTCATCGAGCTGAACGTGTGCTAGAACTCGGAGGTGTCGTAGTTTCGGTGCTTGATCGGTCGGGCCGTGAACACGCACGACTACATCAACCGTGTTGTTATAACGCTTCCGCTTCCGGTCTACGAGGGTACGTAGACAACACTCTCCCCTCTCGTTTCTATGCATCACCATGATCTTGCGTGTGCGTAGGAATTTTTTTGAAATTACTATGTTCCCCAACACTTTCGATAAGTAAGAGTGTCGAACCCAACGAGGAGCAGAAGGAAATGATAAGCAGTTTTCAGCAAGGTATTCTCTGCAAGTACTGAAATAAGTGGTAACAGATAGCTTTGTGATAGGATAAATTGTAATGAGCAACAAGTAACAAAAGTAAATAAAGTGCAGCAAGGTGGCCCAATCCTTTTGTAGCAAAGGACAAGCCGGAACAAACTCTTATAATAGGAAAAGCGCTCCCGAGGACACATGGGAATATCGTCAAGCTAGTTTTCATCACGTTCATATGATTCGCGTTCGATACTTTGATAATTTGATATGTGGGTGGACCGGTGCATGGGTGATGTGCTTACTTGAACAAGCATCCCACTTATGATTAACCTCTATTGCAAGCATCCGCAACTACAACAAAAGTATTAAGGTAAAGCTAACCATAGCATGAAACATATGGATCCAAATCAGCCCCTTACGAAGCAACGCATAAACTAGGGTTTAAGCTTCTGTCACTCTAGCAACCCATCATCTACTTATTACTTCCCAATGCCTTCCTCCAGGCCCAAATAATGGTGAAGTGTTATGTAGTCGACGTTCACATAACACCACTAGAGGCTAGACAACATACATCTTATCAAAATATCAAACGAATACCAAATTCACATGACTACTCATAGCAAGACTTCTCCCTTGTCCTCAGGAACGAACGTAATTACTCACAAAGCATATTCATGTTCATAATCAGAGGGGTAATAGTATGCATATAGGATATGAACATATGATCTTCCACCAAATAAACCAACTAGCATCAACTACAAGGAGTAATCAACACTACTAGCAACCTACTAGCACCAATCCCGGACTTTGAGACAAGAATTGGATACAAGAGATGAACTAGGGTTTGGAGATGAGATGGTGCTGGTGAAGATGTTGATGGAGATTGCCCTCTCTCGATGAGAGGAGCGTTGGTGATGACGATGGTGATGATTTCCCCCTCCCGGAGGGAAGTATCCCCGGCAGAACAGCTCGGCAGGAGCTCTAGATTAGATCCGCCTCATGGCGGTGGAGTCGCGTCCCGAAAAGTTCCTTCCTATTTTTTTCTCATCGAAAGACCTCATATAGGAGAAGATGGACGTCGGAGAGCCACCAGGGGGCCCACGAGGTAGGGGGCGCGCCCCCACCCTCGTGAGCGGGGTGTGGGCCCCCTGGCCTTCATCTTTGGCGTGGATTTTTCTTTATTTATTTTAAGATGTTCCGTGGAGTTTCAGGACTTTTGGAGTTGCATGGAATAGGTCTCTAATATTTGCTCCTTTTCCAGCCCAGAATTCCAGCTGCCGACATTCTCCCTCCTTATGTAAACCTTGTAAAATAAGAGAGAATAACCATAAGTAATGTGACATAAAGTGAAATAACAGTCCATAATGCGATAAATATCGATATAAAGCATGATGCAAAATGGACATATCAACTCCCCCAAGCTTAGACCTCGCTTGTCCTCAAGAGAAAAGCCGATAACAATAAATATGTCCTCATGTTTAGAGGTAGAGGCGTCGATAAAAATAAAATATGGACATGAAGGCATCATGATTACTCTCATAACAACAACATATATAGATTTTGTCATATGATTACTTATGTTCAAGTGATGATCTATTCACAATGCAAGAGTATAAATCATAAACCTTATTGGGCTCCGACAAACTATAATCTCAGTCATTGAAGCAATTGCAATTTATCATAACATCGGAAAGAGTCTATGTTAGAGCTAAAAAGCAAGTCCACATACTCAACTATCCTTTAGTCCTCCATAATTGCTAACACTCACGCGATACTTGTGGTTACGGAGTTTTAATCGGACACAGAGAAAGATAGGGGCTTATAGTTTTGCCCCACAACCTTTTACCTCAAGGGTAATGTCAACAATAATGGTTCATGCTCCCCTACATCCAATTAGATATATATATATCATGTTCTTTCCAACATGCTGAGCTTTCCAAAGGATAAAATGAAAAAGAAAAGGTGAAGATCACCATGACTCTTGCATAAGGTAGAAGATAATAATAAAGGATAGGCCCTTCGCAGAGGGAAGTAGAGGTTGCCATGCGCTTTTATGGTTGGATATATAAAATCTCAATGCGAAAGAACATCACTTTATATTGCCCCTTGTGATATGAACCTTTATTATGCAGTTCGTTGCTTTTATTACTTCCACATCACAAGATCGTATAAAGCTTATTTGTCCCACACCAATCAATCATACATATTTAGAGCAATTTTTATTGCTTTGCACCGATGACAACTTACTTGAAGGATCTTACTCAATCCATAGGTAGATATGGTGGAATCTCATGGCAAAACTGGTTTAAGGGTATTTGGAAGCACAAGTAGTATTTCTACTTGGTGCTGAGAATTTGGCTAGCATGAGGGGGAAAGGCAAGCTCAACAAGTTAGAGGATCCATGACAACATACTTTATCTCAGATATAAGAAAGACATGACTCATTACGTTGTCTTCCTTGTCCAACATCAACTCTTTGGCATGTCATATTTTAATGAGTGCTCTCAATCATAAAAGATGTCAATGATAATATATCTATATGTGAAAACCTCTCTTTCCTTATTACATCCTATTAATTGCAACAATGACCAAAGCTATGCTTGCCAACTCCCAACAACTTTTAATCATCATACTCTTTCTATGTGAAGTCATTACTCTCAATAAGATCAATATGAACTTTTTGTTTCTTTTTATTCTTTTTCTCTTTCTTTTATTCACCCAAGATCATGGCAAAATAATCAAGCCTTTAACTCAACACTAATCTTTATTATATATAGCTCACAGACTCGATTACATAGAGGGGTCATAAAGCAAAACACAAAACTAGATCATGCCATAAACTTTATCCTACTAGATCAAGATACTACTAATAGGATCGAACTAAGAAAAGCGGTAAATATAGGAGTTGTGATTGTGATACGATACCGGGGCACCTCCCCTAAGCTTGGCAGTTGCCAAGGGGAGTGCCCATACCCATGTGATTGAAGGAAATATGCCCTAGAGGCAATAATAAAGTTATTATTTATTTCCTTATATCATGATAAATGTTTATTATTCATGCTAGAATTGTATTAATCGGAAACATAATACATGTGTGAATACATAGACAAACAGAGTGTCACTAGTATGCCTCTACTTGACTAGCTTGTTAATCAAAGATGGTTATGTTTCCTAACCATGAACAAAGAGTTGTTATTTGATTAACGAGGTCACATCATTAGTTGAATGATCTGATTGACATTACCCATTCCATTAGCTTAGCACCCGATCGTTTAGTATGTTGCTATTGCTTTCTTCATGACTTATACATGTTCCTATGACTATGAGATTATGCAACTCCCGTTTACCGGAGGAACACTTTGTGTGCTACCAAACGTCACAACGTAACTGGATGATTATAAAGGATCTCTACAGGTGTCTCCAAAGGTAGATGTTGGGTTGGCGTATTTCGAGATTAGGATTTGTCACTCTGATTGTCGGAGAGGTATCTCTGGACCCTCTCGGTAATGCACATCACATAAGCCTTGCAAGCATTGCAACCAATGAGTTAGTTGTGAGATGATGTATTACAGAACGAGTAAAGAGACTTGCCGGTAACGAGATTGAACTAGGTATTGGATACCGACGATCGAATCTCGGGCAAGTAACATACCGATGACAAAGGGAACAACGTATATTGTTATGCGGTCTGACTGATAAAGATCTTCATAGGATATGTAGGAGCCAATATGGGCATGCAGGTCCCGCTATTGGTTATTGACCGGAGATTTGTCTCAGTCATGTCTGCATTGTTCTCGAACCGTAGGGTCCGCACGCTTAACGTTACGATGACAGTTATTATGAGTTTATGTATTTTGATGTACCGAAGTTAGTTCGGAGTCCCGGATGTGATCACGGACTTGACGAGGAGTCTCGAAATGGTCGAGACATAAAGATTGATATATTGGATGACTATATTCGGACATCGGAAGTGTTCCGGGTGATTTCGGATAAAACCGGAGTGCCGGAGGGGTTACCGGAACCCCCTAGGGAAGTAATGGGCCTTATTGGGCCTGAGGGGAGAGAGAGGGCAGCAGCCCAGGAGGTGGCACCCCCCCCCCATGGGGAGTCCGAATTGGACTAGGGAGGGGGGGCGCGGCCCCTCTTTCCCTCTCCCTCTCCCTCTCTTTCCTTCCCCCTCTTCCTTCCTAGTTGGACTAGGAAAGGGGAGTCCTACTCCCACTAGGAGGAGGACTCCCCCTCCCTTTGGCGCACCCCATAGGGCCGGCCGGCCTCCCCCCTTGCTCCTTTATATACAGGGGCAGGGGGCACCCTAGGACACACAAGTTGATCCACGTGATCGTCCCTTAGCCGTGTGCGGTGCCCCCTGCCACCATATTCCACCTTGGTCATACCGTTATAGTGCTTAGGCGAAGCCCTGCGTCGGTGGAACATCATCATCGTCACCACGCCGTCGTGCTGACGGAACTCATCCCCGAAGCTTTGCTGGATCGGAGCCCGGGGAGCGTCATCGAGTTGTACGTGTGCTAAGAACTCGGAGGTGCCGGAGTAACGGTGCTTGGATCGGTCGGATCGGGAAGACGTACGACTACTTCCTCTACGTTGTGTCAATGCTTCCGCAGTCGGTCTGCGTGGGTACGTAGACAACACTCTCCCCTCTCGTTGCTGTGCATCACCATGATCTTGCGTGTGCATAGGAATTTTTTTGAAATTACTATGAAACCCTACGGTGGCATCCGAGCCTAGGTTTTATGGTTTGATGTTATATGCACGAGTAGAACACAAGTGAGTTGTGGGCAATATAAGTCATACTGCCTACCAGCATGTCATACTTTGGTTCAGCGGTATTGTTGGACGAGACGACCCGGACCAACATTACGCGTACGTTTACGCGAGACCGGTTCTCCCGACGTGCTTTGCACATAGGTGGCTTGCGGGCGACTGTCTCTCCAACTTTAGTTGAACCGAGTGTGGCTACGCCCGGTCCTTGCGAAGGTTAAAACGGAGTCTATTTGACAAACTATCGTTGTGGTTTTGATGCGTAGGTGAGATGAGTTCTGGCTTAAGCCCGTAGCAGCCACGTAAAACTTGCAACAACAAAGTAGAGGACGTCTAACTTGTTTTTGCAGGGCATGTTGTGATATGATATGGTCAAGGCATGATGCTAAATTTTATTGTATGAGATGATCATGTTTTGTAACCGAGTTATCGGCAACTGGCAGGAGCCATATGGTTGTCGCTTTATTGTATGCAATGCAATCGCGATGTAATGCTTTACTTTATCACTAAGCGGTAGTGATAGTCGTGGAAGCATAAGATTGGCAAGACGACAACGATGCTACGATGGAGATCAAGGTGTCGCGCCGGTGACGATGGTGATCATGACGGTGCTTCGGAGATGGAGATCACAGGCACAAGATGATGATGACCATATCATATCACTTATATTGATTGCATGTGATGTTTATCCTTTTATGCATCTTATCTTGCTTTGATTGACGGTAGCATTATAAGATGATCTCTCACTAAATTATCAGGAAGTGTTCTCCCTGAGTATGCACTGTTGCCAAAGTTCGTCGTGCCCAGACACCACGTGATGATCGGGTGTGATAAGCTCTACGTCCATCTACAACGGGTGCAAGCCAGTTTTGCACACGCAGAATACTCAGGTTAAACTTGACGAGCCTAGCATATGCAGATATGGCCTCGGAACACGGAGACCGAAAGGTCGAGCGTGAATCATATAGTAGATATGATCAACATGACGATGTTCACCATTGAAAACTACTCCATCTCACGTGATGATCGGTTATGGTTTAGTTGATTTGGATCATGTGATCACTTAGAGGATTAGAGGGATGTCTATCTAAGTGGGAGTTATTTAACTTTGATTAATTGAACTTAAATTTATCATGAACTTAGTACCTGATAGTATCTTGCTTGTTTATGTTTGATTGTAGATAGATGGCTCGTGCTGTTGTTCCGTTGAATTTTAATGCGTTCCTTGAGAAAGCAAAGTTGAAAGATGATGGTAGCAATTACACGGACTGGGTCCATAACTTGAGGATTATCCTCATTGCTGCACAGAAGAATTACGTCCTGGAAGCACCGCTGGGTGCCAGGCCTGCTGCTGGAGCAACACCAGATGTTATGAACGTCTGGCAGAGCAAAACTGATGACTACTCGATAGTTCAGTGTGCCATGCTTTACGGCTTAGAATCGGGACTTCAACGACGTTTTGAACGTCATGGAGCATATGAGATGTTCCAGGAGTTGAAGTTAATATTTCAAGCAAATGCCCGGATTGAGAGATATGAAGTCTCCAATAAGTTCTATAGCTGCAAGATGGAGGAGAACAGTTCTGTTAGTGAGCATATACTCAAGATGTCTGGGTATAATAATCACTTGATTCAATTGGGAGTTAATCTTCCAGATGATTGCGTCATTGACAGAATTCTCCAATCACTGCCACCAAGCTACAAGAGCTTCGTGATGAACTATAATATGCAAGGGATGAATAAGACTATTCCCGAGCTCTTCGCAATGCTGAAAGCGGCGGAGGTAGATATCAAGAAGGAGCATCAAGTGTTGATGGTCAACAAGACCACTAGTTTCAAGAAAAAGGGCAAAGGGAAGAAGAAGGGGAACTTCAAGAAGAACGGCAAGCAAGTTGCTGCTCAGGAGAAGAAACCCAAGTCTGGACCTAAGCCTGAAACTGAGTGCTTCTACTGCAAGCAGACTGGTCACTGAAAGCGGAACTACCCAAGTATTTTGCGGATAAGAAGGATGGCAAGGTGAACAAAGGTATATGTGATATACATTTTATTGATGTGTACCTTACTAGAGCTCGCAGTAGCACCTGGGTATTTGATACTGGTTCTGTTGCTAATATTTGCAACTCAAAACAGGGACTACGGATTAAGCGAACACTGGCAAAGGACGAGGTGACGATGCGCATGGGAAACGGTTCCAAAGTCGATGTGATCGCGGTCGGCACGCTACCTCTACATCTACCTTCGGGATTAATATTAGACCTAAATAATTGTTATTTGGTGCCAGCGTTGAGCATGAACATTATATCTGGATCTTGTTTAATGCGAGACGGTTATTCATTTAAATCAGAGAATAATGGTTGTTCTATTTATATGAGTAATATCTTTTATGGTCATGCACCTTTGAGGAGTGGTCTATTTTTGATGAATCTCGATAGTAGTAACACACATATTCATAATGTTGAAACCAAAAGATGCAGAGTTGATAATGACAGTGCAACTTATTTGTGGCACTACCGTTTAGGTCATATCGGTATAAAGCGCATGAAGAAACTCCATACTGATGGACTTTTGGAACCACTTGATTATGAATCACTTGGTACTTGCGAACCGTGCCTCATAGGCAAGATGACTAAAACACCGTTCTCCGGGACTATGGAGAGAGCAACAGATTTGTTGGAAATCATACATACCGATGTATGTGGTCCGATGAATATTGAAGCTCGTGGCGGATATCGTTATTTTCTCACCTTCACAGATGACTTAAGCAGATATGGGTATATCTACTTAATGAAACACAAGTCTGAAACATTTGAAAAATTCAAAGAATTTTAGAGTGAAGTTGAAAATCATCGTAACAAGAAAATAAATTTTCTACGATCTGATCGTGGAGGAGAATATTTGAGTTACGAGTTTGGTGTACATTTGAAACAATGCGGAATAGTTTCGCAACTCACGCCACCCGGAACACCACAGCGTAATGGTGTGTCCGAACTCTTAATCGTACTTTACTAGATATGGTGCGATCTATGATGTCTCTTACTGATTTACCGCTATCATTTTGGGGTTATGCTTTAGAGACGGCCGCATTCACGTTAAATAGGGCACCATCAAAATCCGTTGAGACGACGCCTTACGAACTATGGTTTGGCAAGAAACCAAAGTTGTTGTTTCTTAAAGTTTGGGGCTGCGAGCTTATGTGAAAAAGCTTCAACCTGATAAGCTCGAACCCAAATCGGAGAAATGTGTCTTCATAGGATACCCAAAGGAGATTGTTGGGTACACCTTCTATCACAGATCCGAAGGCAAGACATTCGTTGCTAAGAATGGATCCTTTCTAGAGAAGGAGTTTCTCTCGAAAGAAGTGAGTGGGAGGAAAGTAGAACTTGACGAGGTAACTGTACCTGCTCCCTTATTGGAAAGTAGTGCATTACAGAAACCTGTTTCTGCGACACCTACACCAATTAGTGAGGAAGCTAATGATGATGATCATGAAACTTCAAGACAAGATACTACTGAACCTCGTAGATCAACCAGAGCGAGATCCGCGCCAGAGTGGTACGGTAATCCTGTTCTGGAAATCATGCTGCTAGATCATGATGAACCTACGAACTATGAAGAAGCGATGGTGAGCCCAGATTCCGCAAAATGGCTTGAAGCCATGAAATCTGAGATGGGATCCATGTATGAGAACAAAGTATGGACTTTGGTTGACTTGCCCGATGATCAGCAAGCAATTGAGAATAAATGGATCTTCAAGAAGAAGACTGACGCTGATGGTAATGTTACTGTCTACAAAGATCGACTTGTCGCAAAAGGTTTTCGACAAGTTCAAGGGGTTGACTACGATGAGACCTTCTCACCCGTAGCGATGCTTAAGTCTGTCCGAATCATGTTAGCAATTGCCGCATTTTATGATTATGAAATTTGGCAGATGGATGTCAAAACTGCATTCCTAAATGGATTTCTGGAAGAAGAGTTGTATATGATGCAACCGGAAGGTTTTGTCGATCCAAAGGGAGCTAACAAAGTGTGCAAGCTCCAGCGATCCATTTATGGACTGGTGCAAGCATCTCGGAGTTGGAATAAACGCTTTGATAGTGTGATCAAAGCATTTGGTTTTATACAGACTTTCGGAGAAGCCTGTATTTACAAGAAAGTGAGTGGGAGCTCTGTAGCATTTCTGATATTATATGTGGATGACATATTACTGATTGGAAATGATATAGAATTTCTGGATAGCATAAAGGGATACTTGAATAAGAGTTTTTCAATGAAAGACCTCGGTGAAGCTGCTTACATATTAGGCATAAAGATCTATAGAGATAGATCAAGACGCTTAATTGGACTTTCACAAAGCACATACCTTGACAAGATTTTGAAGAAGTTCAAAATGGATCAAGCAAAGAAAGGGTTCTTGCCTGTGTTACAAGGTGTGAAGTTGAGTCAGACTCAATGCCCGACCACTGCAGAAGATAGAGAGAAAATGAAAGATGTTCCCTATGCTTCAGCCATAGGCTCTATCATGTATGCAATGCTGTGTACCAGACCTGATGTGTGCCTTGCTATAAGTTTAGCAGGGAGGTACCAAAGTAATCCAGGAGTGGATCACTGGACAGCGGTCAAGAACATCCTGAAATACCTGAAAAGGACTAAGGATATGTTTCTCGTATATGGAGGTGACAAAGAGCTCATTGTAAACGGTTACGTTGATGCAAGCTTTGACACTGATCCGGACGATTCTAAATCCAAACCGGATACGTGTTTACATTAAACGGTGGAGCTGTCAGTTGGTGCAGTTCTAAACAAAGCGTCGTAGCGGGATCTACATGTGAAGCGGAGTACATAGCTGCTTCGGAAGCAGCAAATGAAGGAGTCTGGATGAAGGAGTTCATATCCGATCTAGGTGTCATACCTAGTGCATCGGGTCCAATGAAAATCTTTTGTGACAATACTGGTGCAATTGCCTTGGCAAAGGAATCCAGATTTCACAAAAGAACCAAGCACATCAAGAGACGCTTCAATTCCATCCGGGATCTAGTCCAGGTGGGAGACATAGAGATTTGCAAGATACATACGGATCTGAATGTTGCAGACCCGTTGACTAAGCCTCTTCCACGAGCAAAACATGATCAGCACCAAGCTCCATGGGTGTTAGAATCATTACTGTGTAATCTAGATTATTGACTCTAGTGCAAGTGGGAGACTGAAGGAAATATGCCCTAGAGGCAATAATAAAGTTATTATTTATTTCCTTATATCATGATAAATGTTTATTATTCATGCTAGAATTGTATTAACCGGAAACATAATACATGTGTGAATACATAGACAAACAGAGTGTCACTAGTATGCCTCTACTTGACTAGCTCGTTAATCAAAGATGGTTATGTTTCCTAACCATGAACAAAGAGTTGTTATTTGATTAACGAGGTCACATCATTAGTTGAATGATCTGATTGACATGACCCATTCCATTAGCTTAGCACCCGATCATTTAGTATGTTGCTATTGCTTTCTTCATGACTTATACATGTTCCTATGACTATGAGATTATGCAACTCCCGTTTACCGGAGGAACACTTTGTGTGCTACCAAATGTCATAGCGTAACTGGGTGATTATAAAGGTGCTCTACAGGTGTCTCCAAAGGTAGATGTTGGGTTGGCGTATTTTGAGATTAGGATTTGTCACTCCGATTGTCGGAGAGGTATCTCTGGACCCTCTCGGTAATGCACATCACATAAGCCTTGCAAGCATTGCAACCAATGAGTTAGTTGCAAGATGATGTATTACGGAACGAGTAAAGAGACTTGCCGGTAACGAGATTGAACTAGGTATTGGATACCGACGATCGAATCTCGGGCAAGTAACATACCGATGACAAAGGGAACAACGTATATTGTTATGCGGTCTGACCAATAAAGCTATTCGTAGGATATGTAGGAGCCAATATGGGCATCCAGGTCCCGCTATTGGTTATTGACCGAAGATTTGTCTTAGTCATGTCTGCATTGTTCTCGAACCGTAGGGTCCGCACGCTTAACGTTACGATGACAGTTATTATGAGTTTATGTATTTTGATGTACCGAAGTTAGTTCGGAGTCCCGGATGTGATCACGGACTTGACGAGGAGTCTCGAAATGGTCGAGACATAAAGATTGATATATTGGATGACTATATTCGGACACCGGAAGTGTTCCGGGTGATTTCGGATAAAACCGGAGTGCCGGAGGGGTTACCGGAACCCCCTAGGGAAGTAATGGGCCTTATTGGGCCTGAGGGGAGAGAGAGGGCAGCAGCCCAGGAGGTGGCGCCCCCCCCCCCCATGGGGAGTCCGAATTGGACTAGGGAGGGGGGCGCGGCCCCTCTTTCCCTCTCCCTCTCCCTCTCTTTCCTTCCCCCTCTTCCTTCCTAGTTGGACTAGGAAAGGGGAGTCCTACTCCCACTAGGAGGAGGACTCCCCCTCCCTTTGGTGCACCCCATTGGGCCGGCCGGCCTCCCCCCTTGCTCCTTTATATACGGGGGCAGGGGGGCACCCTAGGACACACAAGTTGATCCACGTGATCGTCCCTTAGCCGTGTGCGGTGCCCCCTGCCACCATATTCCACCTTGGTCATACCATTGTAGTGCTTAGGCGAAGCCCTGCGTCGGTGGAACATCATCATCGTCACCGCGCCGTCGTGCTGACGGAACTCAACCCCGAAGCTTTGCTGGATCGGAGACCGAGGAGCGTCATCGAGCTGTACGTGTGCTAAGAACTCGGAGGTGCCGGAGTAACGGTGCTTGGATCGGTCGGATCGGGAAGACGTACGACTACTCCCTCTACGTTGTGTCAACGCTTCCGCAGTCGGTCTGCGTGGGTACGTAGACAACACTCTCCCCTCTCGTTGTTGTGCATCACCATGATCTTGCTTGTGCGTAGGAATTTTTTTGAAATTACTACGAAACCCAACAGTGATTATATCTCCTTTGTTCGTGAAGAAGGTGGAGGTGACGGATAATCGCACATCGAGCGTAAGAGGTCCTCCAGCTTGCGAATAATGCCCTTGAGTGCAACAATATGCTCCTTGAACAAAATATTTGCTTGTGTGAGATACTTGTTTTGTATGCGAGCTAACTCAATCATCTTGAAAGCTTCGATCTCAGTTGGGGTAAGAAGGTTATGATCTATTTAAAGGGTGTCTTTTGCTATTGGAGCTTGATCCTCCGTGGCTTTCTTGATCCTTTCATCTTTGTTGACCTTCGTGGGTTCTTCCCTCTTCAGATCTATCTTGATTGGCCAAGCATCGTTGTCACCATTGAAATATCGTCGATGTCGCCTAGAGGGGGGTGAATAGGCGTTTTAAAATAATTATAGTTTAGGCTTTAACAAATGCGGAATAAACCTAGGGGTTAATTTGTCAAGCACAAAACCTAAAACAACTAGGCTCACATATGTGCACCAACAACTTATGCTAAGCAATATAAGCAACTATGTGATAGCAAGATATATGACAAGAAACAATACGGCTATCACAAAGTAAAGTGCATAAGTGAAGGGGCTCGGGTAAGAGATAACCGAGGCACGCGGAGACGACGATGTATCCCGAAGTTCACACCCTTGCGGATGCTAATCTCCGTTTGGAGCGGTGTGGAGGCACAATGCTCCCCAAGAAGCCACTAGGGCCACCGTAATCTCCTCACGCCCTCGCACAATGCAAGATGTCGTGATTCCACTAAGGGACCCTTGAGGGCGGTCACCGAACCCATACAACTGGCAACCCTTGGGGGCGGTCACCGAACCCGTACACTTTGGTAACCCTTGGGGGCGGTCACCGGTACCCGTCAAATTGCTCGGGGCGATCTCCATAGCCTAATTGGAGACCCCGACGCTTGCCCGAAGCTTTACACCACAATGATTGAGCTCCGAACAACACCAACCGTCTAGGGCGCCAAGGCACCCAAGAGGAACAAGCTCTAGGGTGCCCAAACACCCAAGAGTAATAAGCTTCTCAAACTTCACTTCCACGTAGCACCGTGGAGAACTCAACCCGATGCACCAAATGCAATAGCAAGGGCACACGGAGTGCCCAAGTCCTTCTCTCTCAAATCCCACCGAAGCAACTAATGCTAGGGAGTAAAATGAGAGGAAGAACAAGAAGGAGAACACCAAGAACTCCAAGATCTAGATCCAAGGGGTTCCCCTCACATAGAGAAGAAAGTGATTGGTGGAAATGTGGATCTAGATCTCCTCTCTCTTTCCCCTCAAAAACTAGCAAGAATCCATGGAGGGATCGAGAGTTAGCAAGCTCGAAGAAGGTCAACGATGGGGGAAGAACACGAGCTCAAAGGATAAGATTCATTGGGGAAGAAGACCCCCTTTTATAGGAGGGGGAAAATCCAACCGTTATGTGCACAGCCCGCACACGAGCGGTACTACCGCTCCACGAGCGGTACTACCTCTTAGGCAGAAGAAATAGGGAAAAGGAGCAACAAAACATGAACCTTGGGGCGGTAGTACCGTAGGAGATAGCGGTAATACCGCTGGGTTAGGCGGTACTACCGCACCCTTCGGAGGTACTGCCGCGCAGAATGAAAGGTAAAGGGAATGAGGGAATCAGGCGGTACTACCGCGGAGGAAGGGCGGTACTGCCGCTAAGGAGTGGTACTGCCGCACTACTGCCGCAGCGAGGTACCGCACAATCCGACACAGAAAAAGACCCCTCAAATCGACGCGGTAGGGACCTGGTAAGCCAACGGTAGTACTACTGTGGAGTCACCGCCGGTACTACCGCCGCGGAGCGGTACTGCCGCTTGTGAATCCTCAGCGGTACTACCGCTGGGTACCACGGTACTATCGCTGGGACCCTGACAAAAACCACACTCAAGAAAACTAGAACTGCCATAACTTCTGCATATGAGCTCCGAATTGAGCAAACTCAAGCTTGTTGGAAACAAGACGACGAGTAGCATCAAAACAGCTACTAAGCTCTAAGAGGTAGGGGAGGTATGGCTAAAAAAAGAGGAGTGAAACCTCCAACCGAGAAGAACCGGCAAAACCTCCAACATCGAAAACATCATAGAAGATGTAAGCGAACTCCGTTTTCGATGAACTCAAGCTTGTCAACAAGATGACCGTAAGCTCTAAGACTCACAAAGAGAACCAAACAAGAACCAAGAAAGATGATGCAAGGATGCAATTGTTGGAAATATGCCCTAGAGGCAATAATAAAATGATTATTATTATTATATTTCCTTGTTCATGATAATCGTTTATTATCCATGCTATAATTGTATTGATAGGAAACTCAGATACATGTGTGGATACATAGACAACACCATGTCCCTAGTAAGCCTCTAGTTGACTAGCTCGTTGATCAATAGATGGTTACGGTTTCCTGACCATGGACATTGGATGTCGTTGATAATAGGATCACATTATTAGGAGAATGATGTGATGGACAAGACCCAATCCTAACCATAGCACTAGATCGTGTAGTTCGTATGCTAAAGCTTTTCTAATGTCAAGTATCATTTCCTTAGACCATGAGATTGTGCAACTCCCGGATGCCGTAAGAGTGCTTTGGGCATGCCAAACATCACAACGTAACTGGGTGGCTATAAAGGTACACTACGGGTATCTCCAAAAGTGTCTGTTGGGTTGGCACGAATCGAGACTGGGATTTGTCACTCCGTGTAAACGGAGAGGTATCTCTGGGCCCACTTGGTAGGACATCATCACAATGTGCACAATGTGATCAAGGAGTTGATCACGGGATGATGTGTTACGGAATGAGTAAAGAGACTTGCCGGTAACGAGATTGAACAAGGTATTGGGATACCGACGATCGAATCTCGGGCAAGTATCGTACCGCTAGACAAAGGGAATTGTATACGGGATTGATTAAGTCCTTGACATCGTGGTTCATCCGATGAGATCATCGTGGAGCATGTGGGATCCAACATGGGTATCCAGATCCCGCTGTTGGTTATTGACCGGAGAACGTCTCGGTCATGTCTGCTTGTCTCCCGAACCCGTAGGGTCTACACACTTAAGGTTCGATGACGCTAGGGTTATAAAGGAAGTTTGTATGTGGTTACTGAATGTTCTTCGGAGTCCCGGATGAGATCCCGGATGTCACGAGGAGTTCCGGAATGGTCCGGAGGTAAAGATTTATATATAGGAAATCCTGTTTCGTCCATCGGGACAAGTTTCGGGGTCATCGGTATTGTACCGGGACCACCGGAAGGGTCCCGGGGGCCCACCGGGTGGGGCCACCTGCCCCGGGGGGCCACATGGGCTATAAGGGGTGCGCCTTGGCCTACATGGGCCAAGGGCACCAGCCCCAAGGGGCCCATGCGCCTAGGGTTTCACAAAAGGGAAGAGTCCCAATAGTGGAAGGCACCTCCTAGGTGCCTTGGGGGAGGGAAACCTCCCTGGCCGCCGCCCCCCTAGGAGATTGGATCTCCTAGGGCCGGCGCCCCCCCCCCCTTGGCCCTCCTATATATAGTGGGGGAAGGAGGGCTTTTCATCCATGCCTTTGGTTGCCTCCTTCTCCCTCTCCAACACCTCTTCCTCCTCTTCTGCGGTGCTTGGCGAAGCCCTGCAGGATTGCCACGCTCCTCCATCACCACCACGCTGTTGTGCTGCTGCTGGATGGAGTCTTCCTCAACCTCTCCCTCTCTCCTTGCTGGATCAAGGCATGGGAGACGTCGCCGGGCTGTACGTGTGTTGAACGCGGAGGTGCCGTCCTTTTGGCACTAGGATCTCCGGTGATTTGGATCACGACGAGTACAACTCCATCAACCCTGTTCACTTGAACGCTTCCGCTTAGCGATCTACAAGGGTATGTAGATGCACTCTCCTTCCCCTCGTTGCTGGTCTCTCCATAGATTGATCTTGGTGACACGTAGGAAAATTTTGAATTTATGCTACGTTCCCCAACAGTGGCATCATGAGCTAGGTCTATGTGTAGTTACTATGCACGAGTAGAACACAAAGTAGTTGTGGGCGTTGATTTTGTTCAATATGCTTGCCGTTACTAGTCTTATCTTGATTCGGCGGCATCATGGGATGAAGCGGCCCGGACCGACCTTACACGTACTCTTACGTGAGACTGGTTCCACCGACTGACATGCACTAGTTGCATAAGGTGGCTAGCGGGTGTCTGTCTCTCCCACTTTAGTCGGATCAGATTCGATGAAAAGGGTCCTTATGAAGGGTAAATAGCAATTGGCATATCACGTTGTGGTCTTTGCGTAGGTAAGAAATGTTCTTGCTAGAAACCCATAGCAGCCACGTAAAACATGCAAACAACAATTAGAGGACGTCTAACTTGTTTTTGCAGGGTATGCTATGTGATGTGATATGGCCAAAAGGATGTGATGAATGATATATGTGATGTATGAGATTGATCATGTTCTTGTAATAGGAATCACGACTTGCATGTCGATGAGTGTGACAACCGGCAGGAGCCATAGGAGTTGTCTTAATTTATTTATGACCTGCGTG
Source organism: Triticum aestivum (assembly GCF_018294505.1). Lineage (NCBI taxonomy): Eukaryota > Viridiplantae > Streptophyta > Magnoliopsida > Poales > Poaceae > Triticum > Triticum aestivum. The sequence continues at coordinate 731,846,467 of NC_057797.1, forward strand.
TCAACATAAACGTCATGTAATTACTTTACTTTATTGCTAACCGTTAGCTGTAGTAGTAGAAGTAATAAGTTGGCGAGACAACTTCATGGAGACACAATGATGGAGATCATGATGATGGAGATCATGGTGTCATGCTGGTGACGATGATGATCATGGAGCCCCAAGATGGAGATCAAAGGAGCTATATGATATTGGCCATATCATGTCACTATTATTTGATTGCATGTGATGTTTATCATGTTTATACATCTTATTTTCTTAGAACGACGGTAGTAAATAAGATGATCCCTCATTACAATTTCAAGAATGTGTTCTCCCCTAACTGTGCACCGTTGCTAAAGTTCGTCGTTTCGAAGCACCACGTGATGATCGGGTGTGATATATCCTTACGTTCACATACAACGGGTGTAAGACAGTTTTACACATGCAAAACACTTAGGGTTGACTTGACGAGCCTAGCATGTGCATAGACATGGCCTCGGAACACAGAAGACCGAAAGGTCGAGCATGAGTCATATAGAAGATACGATCAACATGAAGATGTTCACCGACGTTGACTAGTCTGTCTCATGTGATGATCGGACACGGCCTAGTTGACTCGGATCATGTAATCGCTTAGATGACTAGATGGATGTCTATCTGAGTGGGAGTTCATAAGATGAACTTAATTATCCTGAACATAGTCAAAAGGTCTTCGCAAATTATGTCGTAGCTCGCGCTTCAGTTCTACTGTTTAGATATGTTCCTAGAGAAAATTTAGTTGAAAGTTGATAGTAGAAATTTTGCGGACTAGGTCCGTAAACTGAGGATTGTCCTCATTGCTTCATAGAAGGCTTATGTCCTTAATGCACCGCTCAGTGTGCTGAACCTCGAACGTCGTCTGTGGATGTTGCGAACATCTGACATACACGTTTTGATGACTACATGATAGTTCAGTGCGTAATGCTAAATGGTTTAGAATTGAGGCACCAAAGACGTTTTTGAAACATCGCGAAACATATGAGATGTTTCGAGGGCTGAAATTGGGATTTCAGGCTCGTGCCCACGTCAAGAGGTATAAGACCTCCGACGATTTTCTTAGCCTACAAACTAAGGAGAAAAGCTCAATTGTTGAGCTTGTGCTCAGATTGTCTGAGTACAACATTCGCTTGAATCAAGTGGGAGTTGATCTTCCAAATGAAATAGTGATGGTTCTCCGAAGTCATTACCACCAAGCTGCTAGAGCTTCGTGATGAACTATGATATATCAGGGACATATATGATGATCCTTGAGATATTCGCGATGTTTGACACCGCGAAAGTAGAAATCAAGAAGGAGCATCAATTGTTGATGGTTGGTGAAACCACTAGTTTCAAGAAGGGCAAGGGAACAAAGGGATACTTCATGAAACGGCAATTCAGCTGCTGCTCTAGTGAAGAAACCCAAGGTTGAACCCAAACCCGAGACTAAGTGCTTCTGTAATAAGGGGAACAGCCACTGGAGCAGAATTACCCTAGATACTTGGTAGATGAGAAGGCTGGCAAGGTCGATAGAAGTATATTGGATATACATTGTGTTGATGTGTACTTTACTAGTACTCCTAGTAGCACCAGGGTATTAGATACCAGTTCGGTTGCTAAGTGTTAGTAACTCGAAATAAAAGCTACGGAATAAATGGAGACTAGCTAAAGGTGAGCTGACGATATGCGTTGGAAGTGTTTCCAATGTTGATATGATCAAGCATCGCACGCTCCCTCTACCATCGAGATTGGTGTTTGCATTGAGCATAGACATGATTGGATTATGTCTATCGCGATACGGTTATTCATTTAAGGAGAATAATGGTTACTCTATTTATTTGAATAATACCTTCAATGGTCTTGCACCCAAAATGAATGGTTTGTTGAATCTCGATCGTAGTGATACACATGTTCATGCCAAAAGATATAAGATAGTACCACCTACTTGTGGCACTGCCACGTAAGTCATATCGGTATAAAACGCATGAAGAAGCTCCATGTTGATGGATCTTTGGGCTCACTCGTTTTTGAAAAGTTTGAGACATGCGAACCATGTCTATTGGTGTATATGCATGAAGAAACTCCATGCAAATGGACCGTTTGGACTCACTTGATTTTAATCACTTGAGACATGCAAATCATACCACATGGGCAAGATGACTGAAAGCCTCGGTTTCAGTAAAATGGAACTAGAAAGCAACTTGTTGGAAGTAATACATTTTGATGTGTGCAGTCCAATGAGTGCTGAGGCGTGTAGTGGATATCGTTATGTTCTTACTTCACAGATGTTTTGAGTAGATGTTGAGTATATTTACTTGATGAATCACAAGTCTGAATTATTGAAAGGTTCAAGTAATTTCAGGGTGAAGTTGAAAGATCGTCGTGACAAGAGGATAAAAGATCTATGATATGATCATAGAGATGAATATCTGAATTACGAGTTTGGCATAGAATTAAGACATTGTGGAAATTGTTTCACAACTAATACAGCCTGGAACACCATAGTGTGATGGTGTGTCCGAACATCATAACTGCACCCTATTGGATATGATGCATACCATGATGTCTCTTATCGAATTACCACGATAGTTTATGGGTTAGGCATTAGAGACAAGCGCATTCACTTTAAATAGGGCACCACGTAATTCCGATGAGATGACACCGTATAAACTATGGTTTAGAGAAACCTAAGCTGTCATTTCTTAGAAGTTTGGGGCTGCGACGCTTATGTGAAAAACGTTTTAGGCTGATAAGCTCGAACCCAATGCGGATAAATGCATCTTCATAGGACACCCAAAACAGTTGGGTATACCTCCTGTCTCAGATCCGAAAGCAATAAGGGATTGTTTCTAGAATCGGGTCCTTTCACGAGGAAAAGTTTCTCTCGAAAGAATTGAGTGGGAGGATGGTGGAGACTTGATGAGGTTATTGAACCGTCTCTTCAACTAGTGTGTGGCAGAGCACGGGGAGTTGTTCCTGTGGCACCTACACCAATTGAAGTGGAAGCTTATGATAGTGATCATGAAACTTCAGATCAAGTCACTAACAAACCTCGTGCGATGACAAGGATGCGTACTACTTCAGACTGGTACGTAATCCTGTCTTGGAAGTCATGTTGCTAGACAACAATGAACCTACGAGCCATGGAGAACCGATGGTGGGCCAGGATCCCGATAAATGGCTCAAGGCCATAAAATCTGAGAGAGGATCCATGTATGAAAACAAAGTGTAGACTTTGGAAGAACTACTTGATGGTCGTGAGGCTGTTGAGTACAAATGGATTTAAAAGGAAGACGGACAATGATGGTAAATGTCACCATTAAGAAAGCTCGACTTGTCGTTAAGAAGTTTCCCGACAAGTTCAAGGAGTTGACTGCGGTGAGACTTTCTCACTCGTAGCGATGCTAAGAGTCTGTTGGAATTATATTGGCGATTACTGCATTATTTATGAAATCTTGCAGATAGGATGTCAAAACATTGTTTCGTCGACATTTTTAAGGAAAGGTTGTATGTGATACAAACCGGAAGGTTTTGTCAATCCTGAAAGATGCTAATAAGTATGCAAAGCTCCAGCAATCCTTCTAAGGACTGGAGTAAGCATCTCGGAGTTGGAATGTACGCTTCGATGAGATGATCAAAGATTTTGGGTGTATACAAAGTTTATGAGAAACTTGTATTTCCAAAGAAGTGAGTGGGAGCACAACAGAATTTCTGATAAATATATGTTGTTGACATATTGTTGATCAGAAATGACGCAGAATTTCTGGAAAGCATATAGGGTTATTTGGAAAGTGTTTTTCAATGGAAAGCCTGGATCAAGCTACTTGAACATTAAGCATCAAGATCTATAAGGATAGATCAAAACGCTTAATGGTACTTTCAAATGAGCACATACCTTGACAAGATCTTGAAGGTGTTCAAGATGGATCAGTCAAACTGGATTCGTATAGTAGAACAGTTATTTGGAATAGCTCCAAATAGAGCGTGGTAGCTGCATCTAGGAGATGACATAGAGATTTGTAAAGCACACACGGATCTGAAAGGTTCAGACCCGTTGACTAAAACCTCTCTCACAAGCAACATGATCAAACCCAGAACTCATTGAGTGCTAATCACATAGTTTTGTGAACTAGATTATTGACTCTAGTAAACTCTTTGGATGTTGGTTACATGGCGATGTGACCTGTGAGTGTTAATCACATGGAGATGTGAACTAGATTATTGACTCTAGTGCAAGTGGGAGACTGTTGGAAATATGCCCTAGAGGCAATAATAAAATGATTATTATTATATTTCCTTGTTCATGATAATCGTTTATTATCCATGCTATAATTGTATTGATAGGAAACTCAGATACATGTGTGGATACATAGACAACACCATGTCCCTAGTACGCCTCTAGTTGACTAGCTCGTTGACCAATAGATGGTTACGGTTTCCTGACCATGGACATTGGATGTCGTTGATAACGGGATCACATCATTAGGAGAATGATGTGATGGACAAGACCCAATCCTAAGCATAGCACTAGATCGTGTAGTTCGTATGCTAAAGCTTTTCTAATGTCAAGTATCATTTCCTTAGACCATGAGATTGTGCAACTCCCGGATACCGTAGGAGTGCTTTGGGTGTGCCAAACATCACAACGTAACTGGGTGGCTATAAAGGTACACTACGGGTATCTCCGAAAGTGTCTGTTGGGTTGGCACGAATCGAGACTGGGATTTGTCACTCCGTGTAAACGGAGAGGTATCTCTGGGCCCACTCGGTAGGACATCATCATAATGTGCACAATGTGATCAAGGAGTTGACCACGGGATGATGTGTTACGGAACGAGTAAAGAGACTTGCCAGTAACGAGATCGAACAAGGTATTGCGATACCGACGATCGAATCTCGGGCAAGTATCGTACCGCTAGACAAAGGGAATTGTATACCGGATTGATTAAGTCCTTGACATCGTGGTTCATCCGATGAGATCATCGTGGAGCATGTGGGAGCCAACATGGGTATCCAGATCCCGCTGTTGGTTATTGACCGGAGAACGTCTCGGTCATGTCTGCTTGTCTCCCGAACCCGTAGGGTCTACACACTTAAGGTTCGATGACGCTAGGGTTATAAAGGAAGTTTGTATGTGGTTACCGAATGTTGTTCGGAGTCCCGGATGAGATCCCGGACATCACGAGGAGTTCCCGAATGGTCCGGAGGTAAAGATTTATACATAGGAAATCCTGTTTTGGCCATCGGGACAAGTTTCAGGGTCATCGGTATTGTACCGGGACCACCGGAAGGGTCCCGGGGGCCCACCGGGTGGGGCCACCTGCCCCGGGGGGGCACATGGGCTATAGGGGGTGCGCCTTGGCCTACATGGGCCAAGGGCACCAGCCCCAAGGGGCCCATGCGCCTAGGGTTTCACAAAAGGGAAGAGTCCCAATAGTGGAAGGCACCTCCTAGGTGCCTTGGGGGGGAGGGAAACCTCCCTGGCCGCCGCCCCCCTAGGAGATTGGATCTCCTAGGGCCAGCGCCCCCCCCCCCCCTTGGCCCTCCTATATATAGTGGGGGAAGGAGGGATTTTCATCCATGCCTTTGGTTGCCTCCTTCTCCCTCTCCAACACCTCTTCCTCCTCTTCTGCGGTGCTTGGCGAAGCCCTGGAGGATTGCCACACTCCTCCATCACCACCACGCCAATGTGCTGCTGCTGGATGGAGTCTTCCTCAACCTCTCCCTCTCTCCTTGCTGGATCAAGGCATGGGAGACGTCGCCGGGCTGTACGTGTGTTGAACGTGGAGGTGCCGTCCTTTCGGCACTAGGATCTCCGGTGATTTGGATCACGACGAGTACGACTCCATCAACCCCGTTCACTTGAACGCTTCCGCTTAGCGATCTACAAGGGTATGTAGATGCACTCTCCTTCCCCTCATTGCTGGTCTCTCCATAGATTGATCTTGGTGACACGTAGGAAAATTTTGAATTTATGCTACGTTCCCCAACAGCAATGGTTTGAGCCCTCAACGAACGATACGATCAAGCTACTCATTGAGAGCCCCCCTTGATAGTATGGTAATCGATCCTATAACCCGGTCTCCCAACTACCATCATGAGACCGGTAAAATATAAAACCTATCAAGGGCAAACCTTTGCCTTGCACATGGTCCACTTGAGCTAGATGATGACGATCTTGACTCCCTCAAGTTGGACCACCTTTCTTGATTGTGTTGGCTCGATGAAGACTAGTTGATTGCTCCCCCATACTCCACTACGGGTGAGCCTTTCTTCCGCACATCTTCACAAGTCCATTGTCACCACAATGGACGGCAAGCATCAAGCATTTGATCTCTTCGTGATGATCCACTTGAACTTGCACCGCAACCTTTCTTGATTGTGTTGAGTCGATGAAGACTAGTTGATTGCTCCCCCATACTCTACTATGGGCGAGCTACTCTTCCGCACATCTTCACAGGTCCATTGTCACCACAAAGGACAACAAGCTTCAAGCATTTGATCTCTTCGTGGTGCTCCACTTGAACTTGCACACCGCAACCTAACCCCACAAAGAACCCTCACGAAGACCATGGGTTAGTACACAAAGCGTAATTGACAATGCTTACCATACCATGGGATCACTTGATCCCTCTCGGTACATCTTCTATGCTTTGTGGGTTGATCATCTTGATTCACTCTTTAACTTAGTCTTGATCAACCTCTCACAAGACCAATCTTTAGGTAATTCCTTGAATAGCACCTTGGTCGACACAAACTCTCCTTGAAACCAACACATGTACTCCAAGAAAAGCCTATGGACAAAACCTTCAAATATAACTCAAGGCAACCATTAGTCCATAGAGATTGTCATCAATTACCAAAACCAAACATGGGGGCACCACATGTTCTTTCAACCATTGTTGGAGGAGGGAGACGACATGATGCCTAGCCTGGAAAACCCTGGCATAAAACAGCTCGAAACAAGAACAGAGGAGGTTTGCGTGATACGGGAGTCAAAACCTTCGGGAGGTTATATAATGAATTTTTACCGACCAAAATACGTATCGTGCAAGAAAATGGAGTCCAGAAGGCACACGAGGTGCTCACGAGGTAGGGGGCGCGCCCACCACCCTCGTGGGGCCCTCGTGTCCTTCCCGGACTGCTATTTAATTTTCTAAATATTCCAAAACGGAGAAATATTGCCTTAAAATTGTTTTGGAGTCGGTTTACTTACCGTACCACATACCTATTCCTTTTTGGAGTCTGAAAGTTCTAGAAAGTGTCCCTTATGTACTCCTCCGGGGTTACGGTTTCAATAATATTGGTTTCAACATTTATGGGATTACCTGAGATATAATGTTTGATTCTTTGACCGTTTACCACCTTCGGATTTGCGCCTTCGAAGTTGTTGATTTTGATGGCACCGGAACGATAGACCTCTTCGATAACATAGGGGCCTTCCCATTTAGAGAGAAGTTTTCCTGCAAAAAATCTTAAACAAGAGTTGTATAGCAATACATAATCACCTACATTAAACTCACTCTTTTGTATCCTTTTGTCATGCCATCTTTTAACTTTTTCTTTAAACAACTTGGCATTTTCATAAGCTTAGGTTCTCCATTCAACATGTGAGCTAATATCAAATAACCTCTTCTCACCGGCAAGTTTAAAATCATAGTTGAGCTCTTTAATATCCCAATATGCCTTATGTTCTAGTTCGAGAGGTAATTGACATGCTTTTCCATAAACCATTTTATACGGAGACATACCCATAGGATTTTTATATGCAGTTCTATAAGCCCATAATGCATCATCAAGTTTCTTGGACCAATTCTTTCTAGACCTATTAACAGTCTTTTTCAAAATTAATTTGAGCTCTCTATTGCTCAACTCTACTTGACCACTAGACTGTGGGTGATAAGGAGATGCAATTCTATGATTAACATCATATTTAGCAAGCATTTTACGGAAAGCACCATGAATAAAGTGTGAACCACCATCAGTCATTAAATATCTAGGGACTCCAAACCTTGGGAAAATAACTTCTTTAAGCATTTTAATAGAAGTGTTATGATCAGCACTACTAGTTGGAATAGCTTCTACCCACTTAGTAACGTAATCAACAGCAACTAAAATATGTGTGTGTCCATTAGAGGCAGGAAAAGGTCCCATATAATCAAAGCCCCAAACATCAAACGGTTCAATAACAAGAGAATAATTCATTGGCATTTCTTGACGTCTACTAATATTACCAATTCTTTCACATTCATCACAAGACAAGACAAACTTACGGCCATCCTTGAAGAGAGTAGGCCAATAAAAACCAGATTGCAATACCTTATGTGCAGTTCTATCTCCAGCGTGGTGTCCTCCATAAGACTCGGAGTGACACTTGCGTAGGATCTGTTCCAGTTCATGCTCAGGTACACAACGTCTAATAACACCATCTACTCCTTATTTATAAAGATGTGGGTCATCCCAAAAGTAATGTCTTAAATCATAGAAAAACTTTTTCTTTTGCTGGTATGTGAAGCTAGGTGGTATAAACTTAGCAACAATATAATTAGCATAATCAGCATACCATGGAGTACTACGAGAAGTACTTATAACATTTAATTGTTCATCGGGAAAGCTATCATTAATAGGTAGTGGGTCATCAAGAATATTTTCTAACCTAGACAAGTTGTCTGCAACAGGGTTCTCTACTCCCTTTCTATCAACAATATGCAAATCAAATTCTTGTAGCAAGAGAACCCATCTAATAAGTCTAGGTTTAGCATCTTTCTTTTCCATAAGATATTTAATAGCAGCATGATCAGTTTGACTAGTTACTTTAGAATCAACAATATAAGATCTGAACTTGTCACAAGCAAATACAACTGCATTCCCCAACAGTGGCATCCGAGCCAGGTTTTATGCGTTGATGTTATATGCACGAGTAGAACACAAGTGAGTTATGGGCGATACAAGTCATACTGCTTACCAGCATGTCATACTTTGGTTCGGCGGTATTGTTGGATGAAGCGGCCCGGACCGACATTACGCGTACACTTACGCGAGACTGGTTCTACCGACGTGCTTTGCACATAGGTGGCTGGCGGGTGTCAGTTTCTCCAACTTTAGTTGAACCGAGTGTGGCTACGCCCGGTCCTTGAGAAGCTTAAAACAGCACTAACTTGACGAACTATCATTGTGGTTTTGATGCGTAGATAAGAACAGTTCTTGCTCAGCCCGTAGCAGCCACGTAAAACTTGCAACAACAAATTAGAAGACGTCTAACTTGTTTTTGCAGGGCATGTTGTGATGTGATATGGTCAAGACATGATGCTATATTTTATTGTATGAGATGATCATGTTTTGTAACCGAGTTATCGGCAACTGGCAGGAGCCATTTGGTTGTCGCTTTATTGTATGCATTGCAATCGCCCTATAATTGATTTACTTTATCACTAAGCGGTAGCGATACTCGTAGAAGCAATAGTTGGCGAGACGACGACAATGCTACGATGGAGATCAAGGTGTCGCGCCGGTGACGATGGTGATCATGACGGTGCTTCGGAGATGGAGATCACAAGCACAAGATAATGATGGCCATATCATATCACTTATATTGATTGCATGTGATGTTTATCTTTTATGCATCTTATTTTGCTTTGATTGACGGTAGCATTATAAGATGACCTCTCACTAAATTTCAAGATAAAAGTGTTCTCCCTAAGTATGCACCGTTGCCAAAGTTCGTCGTGCCCAGACACCATGTGATGATCGGGTGTGATAAGATCTATGTCCATCTACAACGGGTGCAAGCCAGTTTTGCACACGCAGAATACTCAGGTTAAACTTGACGAGTCTAGCATATGCAGATATGGCCTCAGAACACTGAGACCGAAAGGTCGAGCATGAATCATATAGTAGATATGATCAACATAATGATGGTCACCATTGAAAACTACTCCATTTCACATGATGATCGGTTATGGTTTAGTTGATTTCGATCACATGATCACTTAGATGATTAGAGAGATGTCTATCTAAGTGGGAGCTCTTAAGTAATATGATTAAATGAACTAAAATTTATCATGAACTTAGTACCTGATAGTATTTTGCATGTCTATGTTTGTTGTAGATAGATGGCTCGTGCTGTTGTTTCGTTGAATTTTAATGCATTCCTTGAGAAAGCAAAGTTGAAAGATGATGGTAGCAATTACACGGACTGGGTCCGTAACTTGAGGATTATCCTCATTGCTGCACAGAAGAATTACGTCCTGGAAGCACCGCTAACTACCAAACCTGCTGCAGGAGCAACACCGGATGTTATGAACACCTGGCAGAGCAAAGCTGATGACTACTCGATAGTTCAGTGTGCCATGCTTTACGGCTTAGAACCGGGACTTCAACGATGTTTTGAACGTCATGGAGCATATGAGATGTTCCAGGAGTTGAAGTTAATATTTCAAGCAAATGCCCAGATTGAGAGATATGAAGTCTCCAATAAGTTCTATAGCTGCAAGATGGAGGAGAATAATTCTGTCAGTGAGCATATACTCAAAATGTCTGTGTATCATAATCACTTGACTCAACTGGGAGTTAATCTTCCTGTTGATAGTGTCATTGATAGAGTTCTTCAATCACTGCCACCAAGCTACAAGAGCTTCGTGATGAACTATAATATGCTAGGGATGAATAAGACAATTCCCGAGCTCTTCACAATGCTAAAGACCGCGGAGGTAGAAATCAAAAAGGAGCATCAAGTGTTGATGGTCAATAAGACCGCCAGTTTCAAGAAAAAGGGCAAAGGAAAGAAGAAGGGGAACTTCAAGAAGAACAGAAAACAAGCTTCTACTCAGGAGAAGAAACCCAAGTCTGGACCTAAGCCTGAGACTGAGTGCTTCTACTGCAAACAGACTGGTCACTGGAAGCGGAACTGCCCCAAGTATTTGGTGGATAAGAAGGATGGCAAGGTGAACAAAGGTATATGTGATATACATGTTATTGATGTGTACCTTACCAGAGCTCGCAGTAGCACCTGGGTATTTGATACTGGTTCTGTTGCTAATATTTGCAACTCGAAACAGGGACTACGGATTAAGCGAGCACTGGCTAAGGACGAGGTGACGATGTGCGTGGGAAATGGTTCCAAAGTCGATGTGATCGTCGTCGGCACGCTACCTCTACATCTACCTTCGGGATTAGTTTTAGACCTAAATAATTGTTATTTGGTGCCAGTGTTGAGCATGAACATTATATCTGGGTCTTGTTTAATGCGAGACGGCTATTCATTTAAATCTGAGAATAATGGTTGTTCTATTTATATGAGTAATATCTTTTATGGTCATGCACCCTTAAAGAGTGGTCTATTATTGATGAATCTCGATAGTAGTGATACACATATTCATAATGTTGAAGCCAAAAGATGAAGAGTTGATAATGATAGTGCAACTTATTTGTGGCACTGCCGTTTGGGTCATATTGGTATAAAGCGCATGAAGAAACTCCATACGGATGGACTTTTGGAATCACTTTATTCTGAATCACTTGGTACTTGCGAACCATGCCTCATGGGCAAGATGACTAAAACGCCGTTCTCCAGAACTATGGAGCAAGCAACTGATTGGTTCGAGATCATACATACTGATGTATGTGGTTCAATGAATGTTGAGGCTCGCGGCGGGTATCGTTATTTTCTCACCTTCACAGATGATTTAAGCAGATATGGGTATATCTACTTAATGAAACATAAGTCTGAAACATTTGAAAAGTTCAAAGAATTTCAGAGTGAAGTTGAAAATCATCGTAACAAGAAAATAAAGTTTCTATAATCTAATCGTGGAGGAGAATATTTGAGTTACGAGTTTGGTCTACATTTGAAACAATGTGGAATAGTTTCACAACTCACGCCACCCGGAATAGCACAACGTAATGGTGTGTCTGAACGTTGTAATCGTACTTTACTAGATATGGTGTGATCTATGATGTCTCTTACTGATTTACCGCTATCATTTTGGGGTTATGTTTTAGAGACGACCGCATTCATGTTAAATAGGGCACCATCAAAATCCGTTGAGACGACACCTTATGAACTATGGTTTGGCAAGAAACCAAAGTTGTCATTTCTTAAAGTTTGGGGCTGCGATGCTTATGTGAAAAGGCTTCAACCTGATAAGCTCGAACCCAAATCGGAGAAATGTGTCTTCATAGGATACCCAAAAGAAACAGTTGGGTACACCTTCTATCACAGATCCAAGGGCAAGACATTCGTTGCTAAGAATGGATCCTTTCTAGAGAAGGAGTTTCTCTCGAAAGAAGTGAGTGGGAGGAAAGTAGAACTTGATGAGGTAGCAGTACCTGCTCCTTATTGGAAAGTAGTTCATCACAGAAATCAGTTCCTGTGACGTCTACACCAATTAGTGAGGAAGTTAATGATGATGATCATGAAACTTCAGACCAAGTTATTACTGAACCTCATAGGTCAACCAGAGTAAGATCCGCACCAGAGTGGTACGGTAATCCTGTTCTGGAGGTTCTGTTGCTAGACCATGACGAACCAACGAACTATGAAGAAGCCATGGTGAGCCCAGATTCCGCAAAATGGCTCGAGGCCACGAAATCTGAGATGGGATCCATGTATGAGAACAAAGTGTGGACTTTGGTTGACTTGACCAATGATCGGCAAGCCATCGAGAATAAATGGATCTTCAAGAAGAAGACTAACGTTGATGGTAATATTACTGTCTATAAAGCTCGACTTGTTGCAAAAGGTTTTCGACAAGTTCAAGGGATTGACTACGATGAGACCTTCTCACCCGTAGCGATGCTTAAGTCTGTACGAATAATGTTAGTGATGTCTACTACACAACCTTCTTCTTGTAGACGTTTTTGGTCCTCCAAGTGCAGAGGTTTGTTGGACAGTAGAAAATTTCCCTCAAGTGGATGACCTAAGGTTTATCAATCCGTAGGAGGCGTAGGATGAAGATGGTCTCTCAAGCAACCCTGCAACCAAATAACAAAGAGTCTCTTGTGTCCCCAACACACCCAATACAATGGTAAATTGTATAGGTGCACTAGTTCGGCAAAGAGATGGTGATACAAGTGCAATATGGATAGTAGATAATGGTTTTTGTAATCTGAAAATATAAAAACAGCAAGGTAACTAATGATAAAAGTGAGCACAAACGGTATTGCAATGCATTGAAACAAGGCCTAGGGTTCATACTTTCACTAGTGCAAGTTCTCTCAACAATAATAACATAATTGGATCATATAACTATCCCTCAACATGCAACAAAGAGTCACTCCAAAGTCACTAATAGCGGAGAACAAACGAAGAGATTATGGTAGGGTGCGAAACCACCTCAAAGTTATTCTTTCTGATTGATCTATTCAAGAGTCTGTAGTAAAATAACACGAAGCTATTCATTCCGTTCAATCTATCCTAGAGTTCATACTAGAATAACACCTTAAGACACAAATCAACCAAAACCCACTACAAAAAAATACACTTCCGTGATGATACGTGTTTGTCACAGTAGGTCGCTTTTTTTGTCATGCATGTACATCCATGACAAATTTATGACAGAATCAAGATAGTCATACATGTGTTGTCATAGAAGTGTTCCATGACATTACCAAAATTATCATCACGGAAGTGTCCACTTCCATGACGATAAATCGCGCGTCACAGAAGTGCTTTCGTCAAGGGTGACCGACACATGGCATCCACCGTAACGAAACGCCGTTAAGCTATCGGGTCGGGTTTTGGATCCGATAACCCGTTAACAGCCCCGACCAATGCGGATTTTTCACGTGTAAAATCATCATTGGCTAGAGGAAACACGTGTCGGTTCATCGTCGGGACAGATGTCATCCACTCACTGGACAGAATTCGCCTATGATACGTCAACACGTGGCACGGCCTAACAAGTTTAAATGGGCCGGCCCACCTAAAGGCCCACAAGATTTTGCGTACCATAATTGGCCGTCCCAGCTAAAGGCCCATGAGATTTTGTGGACCATAATGGGCTGGCCCAGCTAAAGGCCCACAAGATTTCACGGGCCATAATGGGCCGGCCCAGGTAAGGGCCCACAAGATTTTTGTGTGCCATAATAGGCCAGCCTAGGTAAAGGCCCACAAAATTCTTGCGGATCATAATGGGCCGGCCCAGCTAAAGGCCCACGAGATTTCGCCGACATTAATGGGCCGGCCCAGCTGTAGGCCCACAAGATTTTGAGGACCCTAGTAGGACGGCCCGTTAACTGGCTGCCATGTTTTGGGCCAAATGTCGGCCCATATTTGATCCGGTCTATTAATGGCCTACCATGCTCCGGGCCTAATAGTGGCCCATATGAGATCCGGCCCATTAAAAGCCTACCACGTTCTGGGCCAAATTACGGCCCAGATCAGGTCCGGCCCTTTAAGAGGTTTTGGGCCTAATTATGGCCCATATCGGATTCGGCCCGTCAACTGGACACTATGCTTTTGGGCCCACTTGCTAAAGGCCCACTTAGTAATTCGGCCTGATATTAGTTTTGGCCTGTTAAGGGCCCGTTTAACATTTCGGCCCTATATTAATTTCAGCCTGTTAAAAGCCCGTCATATAGTTGGGCCTAACTACGGCCCGGTTTGCATCCGGCCTGCTCGCAGCCGATATCTGATTGGGCCAAACAAGGACCGAGACAATTTTTTGGCCTGTTAAAAGCCCGTGATTTGATTCGCACAATCATGGGCCGGGGTTCATTTTGGGCTGCTGCCGGCCCGTGAGCTGGTCGGCACGTTTCAGGCCCAACCTACATCGTGATTGCATGACGGCCCGATTATGTACCGTAATTTTACGGTTTGGCCGGTTTACTGCGAAGACAGGATATATATATATAGTAAAATAACTGCAGCATCGTGAATAAGAAAAAACCTATACTATACAATAAAGAAATTACGGCATATTACATCCACTGGGCATCAAAGTTCGCCACTATGATAATAAAGCACAAGCAGACAGCAGATTACATACACTGGGCATCAAAGATCGCCACCAGTGCAAATAAACACGCCGACAAAATAATATACAAAACCGACAACACTTCAATAGAGTTCAAGAAAGGTTAGCCCTGCTGGGGAGCTGCAGCGCAAGCAGCTGAGCAAGATGATGAGACTGCGCTTGTTCAACACTTATATCTTCCTCACTCTGAAAGATAAACAAGCAGACAGATGACAGGTTTTGCACATAAAAGTATCAGTGCTGACAATTCATCACATTTCTTACTGACGAATAAAGTGACACAGTTTAAATTTGCATTAACACAATATGGTATTGTTCAGGTCAAGACATGGCAGGAAATGACATTGTGAAGGAGTTGGCAGCTTCACGACACCACTGGATTACAGATCAAGAACTCATAAGTATCAATGGTTAGTGTGCTGTCAATTTATACCATTTCAGATTGGCAAATAAAGAGACGGTTTAAATAATAGTAGAATGATATGACATTGTTCATAGTTAAGACATTGCAGAATATGACATTGTGCTGTGGTGGGTAGGTTCACCACACCACTGGATTACGGATGAAGAACAGAAGCATACATGCAGTGCAAAAGAAGATCACTTGCTCTGTATAGTTTAATTTACATGGTATGAAGAAGGAAGTTGGTTGTACAACTGAAAACTTAAATTGAGAAAGGACAAACTTTTGTTTATGAACTACATAATAAACTTTAAACAAGCAATTTGATGCAAACACCAAAAATAAACAGCTGTTGCAGTCATGCCTAACCAAATATATACAACAAAGTTTGAAGGCTTGAGATGGACAAACTTACATTATTGGTGAAGACAGGCTCTATAAAGGCCTTGTCCATGCTGATGGGGGGGCAATTCAAGAAGTTTACCACAGAATCTTCTTCAAAAGCATTGCCTTTATTCTACATTTTGTTAAGAGTAAATATAGATGTGATAATATACGAAAAAATGGAGAATATTTAAGATAAGATGAAGAGTGATGCTACATAACCAAGTAGCTATAAATGTAAGTGCAGCGATACAGGCAAAAGGTACAGCCAAGAGCAATGCACAGCTAAACTTCTTCAGTACCAACCTTATGGTAAGAGTAAATATAGATCTGATGTGTAGAAAATGGAGGGCAAAGGAAAATAAGCTGCAGAGTGATGGTACATGAACAACTACCTGTCATTATAAGTACACTGATAAAGGACAGCATGTACTTACAAGAACAATGCAGAGCTAAAAAACATTGGCATTGGATATATTCTACACTAATGTAACCATTCATACAGATCAGATAATTTGGAGCGAACAATTGATAAGCAAGCTATCATGCATACTGCTGTCACATAATGAACCAGGTATGTATGCAAGTACAGTGATACAGGACAACAGGTACTAACAAGAGCAAAGCAGCGGGCAGCATATTTGCGATATCCTGTCGTTCTTGTCAAACCGGAATTCTTCTTCGAGCAGATTTCCTGCAAAAAAGATCCGTAAGGCACATGCGGAAAAGTAGAAGTTCAAATTGTCATGTGATTTCATAGACAGTACCTCATCCTGGGAACGAGACCAGTGCATAAAAAGGTTTTTCCATTCAATGTCTTCTAAATTTAGCACAGGAGACTTCACCGGAAATTCGTTTATAGACTTGCCATCAAAGTGTGATTTCCTCAGGTAACACCGATACTGCTGCAATGCTTCCTTGAAAAGCACAAGCAAGCTTTGCTCGTCATGACTATCCAGATTGACCCTCGCCTAGTTACAACAATGTAATGTAAATCATTCATGTGTTCAATCAGCAGAAAACAGGAAAATAATAACCATGAATAATAGCACTTACACGTAAGTTGGACAGGAAGATGTGAAAATGGTGTTTGTCTTCACAATAATCTTCCCATGATGGGAATATATGCACGTAGTCCCTAACAACATTGAAAGCATTGTCTTTTAAACTGGGAATAAATGGAATGGGGTTCCAATCTGCAGGAATTGGCCGTCTCTGCAGTTGGGATAGGTCTTCGGCTAGTGGACTTGCTGTACTTTTTGCTGGAGTGGGATTTTTCTATGGTACAGCTAGTGCTATGGCAAATGAAATCGGTATACCTTTTGCTGGAGTGCAGGTCCTGTGTGGTGGGGCTAGTGGTGTGGCCAGTGAAGTATGGGTACAGTCTGCTGGAGTCGGTCCTACGTTTTGTGTCACTGGTTGTACAGCCAATATAAGTGGGGTGCTGTCTGATTTCTCCGGCACCACCACGTTTTTCAAGGACTTTGCTGGTGCTCCTTTAGGTTCGGCAATCACCCTCTTCCTTTTTGATGTCTGATGCACAAGAACAACATTTGAGTGGAAAAACATGGTATGATGACAGATGGAATATGTATTGATAATGGATGGGCATGGCATCTCGACATATATGATGAGTAAACTAAGCAGATGGCGGTGCAACAAAGTAGAAGAAATGCAAGACAACATATGCAAGATACCCACAATCAATAAAACATTGCCAAATTAGAACAGGCACCTTGATGGGTGAACAGGACAGGACATCTGCCTTTGACTCCTCGAGGTTAGAATAGTCATTAGGATGATATTCTGAACAAGAATCAACAGGTGGGGAGCGTATGAGTTTCATTGCATCCAGAATGGCACTCAATGCCTTGGTGCCAATTTTGTAAGTCATTGCAGTGTTTAGCTTCAAGAGTGGACTGCTGCTAGTGCGACACAAAGCAGCTACACAGATCATAGTGTAGATATAACGGGAAAACCTTAAGCATCAGAGTAAAATCAGCAAAGTGGAACTTGCTGGAATATATGTGCTAGTATTGCCGGTATGGCTAGAAAGGCTTCGGATACCAGCTCTCTTCAAGTGAAGGTGCGGTACTGTTAATATCAATGTAACTCTCAAAGGCGACACAGCTCCCCGCATTTCCTTGCTATTCTTATAGGATTCAAGTGGGCAGGCCACTACAAATCCTATTCCTATGTTTACAAGATCCTACGAATCAAAGAGGCTCAAAGTGTCCATCACAACCGACCGTATAGACCTCTACACTGCAAATGTCCCTGCTCATCTTCAGTACAAGGAACATACTGTACTACTATCATACTCCCTCCGTTCCAAAATATAAGTCTTGGTAGAGATTTCCACTATGGATCACATACAGATGTATCCAGGTACATTTTAGAGTGTAGATTCACTCATTTTGCTCCATATGTAGTCCATGGTGGAATCTATACAAAGACTTGTATTTAGGAACGGATAGAGTGCATATTAAAGAAGAATGGAAGAGGAACATGGTAAAGAAGAGCAAGCAGATTTTGGATAATAAAATGTTGGTTGCACAGTGCCCACACATGATGAACCAAAGCGCATTAAGAATGCAACTCCTAGCTGTCTCTCGACCATTTCAGGCGGTTGGATGAAGATCCTACGTCTCCTAACCCTTCTTCTTCCTCGTCTCTGATTCTTCCCATACAGAACACCGCATGGGCCGTCGGCCGGACCACCGGCCCCCATCTCATGTGTTCCTCCGCCACCCCCATCCCCCACCCCCACCCCAACCCCCACCCGCGTCGAGTTTTCTTTGTTCGGTGAGGCCCCACAACCACCCGAGCCCCTTCGATCGCACCGGCGAACTCCGGCGAGCTTTGAAAAATCGACTGACCCAATTTTGAAATTTAGTCTACTGTGATTTAACTAGTGTGGAATATAAAAGGGGAAAACCATAAGCATTGCGAGTATGGTGTTGAGCGTGCCATGGCGGATCTGAAGGTGCAAACCGGACAAAGGCAACTTCGCAACCAAGACAAGAAATCAGAGTAAAGCAGTGGCGATCTATTTTCTTGCTACGATAAATAAGTTGAGCAGATACGAAAGAGTACCGCCTCTGGTGCGGCGCCGTGTACGCATCTACTGAGAGGACGGTGATGCGGTAGCGATGGCTGTCGGCGGCGTGGAAGCAGATCTAGGAGGGTAGACGGTGGCGGCGGGGCGCGGTGGATGAGACGGTCGTAGGAGCGGTGCCGGCAAGGTGGACGACAGCGGGGATGAAGCGAGAGGACGGGATGCACGGATCCCAGTCGGAAGCCGTGGATGAGAGAGGTCGATCTATTGTAATGGACGGTGGCATCGGGGTATCAGCTCCGGCATGGTGGAGGAGGACGGCGGTGGATGGGGTGGCGGACGGCAGCGGACGGAGGAGGTGGGGTGGAGAGGGTGTTTTGGCGCCCACGGAGTATGAATGGGGAAAAGGGAGGTAGAGAGGAAGGGGGAACCATGTATTCAGGGCGCGCTTGTCTCAAATGCGAGGAAATTTACAAACTTAGCCCCCGTTTCAAATTTCTACTACATCACAGCAACACTAGTCGGTCGGGGATAGGACGGTAATCTCGCATACACCGAATATTTGCCGACGAGAGTTTGTTTTTGGCGCCCACTGTGTATGAATATGAATCGGGGAGGGAGTCGATTTCGGCCGAGGACACACTATGTTTTGGCGCCCACCGTGTATGAATCCGGGTGAGAGGCGATTACGTCACGTTTGGGTGAAATTACAAACCTACCCATATCAAAATCTATAGAAATCCAGCATATAGGCTTTGCGTGGCAGGGATAGGCAGCAGCGATTTCCATCTCGCAGATTTTGGTTCCAGGTGGTTACTGCGACTTTCCCCGCTTCGTTCAAATTTTGCAGAGTGCACGTTTACCGTGCCAACTCAATTCGAATCCCATTCTTATTCTATTTTTTTCTGGGCGGGATCCATTTTCAATTGGAATTACATTCTATAGACATCATTTTTTATATATACTTTCAAAAGCACAACACCATTTATACATAAATATGGTTTACAAATGGCATGATCTCAGATTCATAAGGTTGTATCCATCAATTTGGATTTTCAAATATTTGAAACCACTTTATGTTGAAATCCAATGTATGCATTCCTCGCTAACTGTCTCCAATTAATGTGTGTTTCATGCGGGTTTTTTTTAATTCTCAAACATGTATAATGTTTTTCACACACGCAACATATAGTGTAATCCCGTTTAGACATTAATTGCATATAAACCATGCATTGTTTGTAATTTAAGAATCTATGGATCACCAATATTAATAAACTATATAACACTACACGTGTGCCCAAATTTAAATGAATATGCATGTTTGATACACCAATTTGCGTTATGATATTATTGATGTCGTGATCTCTAGTTTAAATATTTGAATCCCCTTTAATCCAGATATTCGTCTCATATAGCTATCACTCATGCTTATATAGGACTATCTCTCTGGACCTATACGCGTTCATCGTCTCTCAGGTATCTCTCGTGCTACCTGTATGTCGACAATGATCTTTTATCTTCGTAACACACTGACGGTGCTCTCTCCCTCGACCTTCATCACTCTATCTCTCTCTAAGTATATCTCGCTCCCTGCTATGTGTCTCTAACTATGATTCTCCATGTGGAATCTCTTTCTCTCACACAAACACAAAACTTTGTCTCCCGGGGTCTCATTTCTCTCTACTATTCCCATGTGTGCCACTCACACACCCCTCATACAGAGATGTCTTTCGCTCCTTAGATATGAGAACCTACGACTCTTCCTCATCAATATCTCTTTCTCTCACACAAACACAAACTCTGTCTCCCAGGGTCTCATATTTCTCCATTGTTCTCTTGTATGTCGCTCACACACACCGTCTCTCCCTAAAGATATCTTGTGTTCCCTCGTATGTCTCTCTAGCTATCACTCTCGTTGTGAAATATCTTTCTCTCTCGCAGACACAAAACTCTGTCTCTCTGGATCTCATTTCTCTCTGATATCTGTTTGTATGTGACTCACATGCACCCTCTCTCTATCTTTCTCACACCCACACACATAACCCAGCCTTCTGATCCACTCGACTCCTATCTCTAATGCACACTAGCTAGCATCTTTATCTTTCTATTTATCTGTTTCTCCATCAACCTTCTTTCTCGCCCTCACTCTTGATTCCTATCACGCACACTACATATGTTTCTCTCTACATGCAGTCAAGTGCCCTCTCACACACATATATAACTTCACCCTTTGAACCACCGGACGGTCATCTCCAACACCCAAACTAGCGGATGTCCCTCTAGCTAGCATCTCCATCTCTATATCTATCTGTAGTTTCTCCGTCAACATTTCTTTCTCGCACGGAGTCTTGCTTCCTATCACCCACACTATATATGTCTCTCCATACATATGCATTTATAGGTTGGTCTCTTTTGCACAATCGTTGCGCCTCACTCCCTCTGCTTGCCATAGATGCATGCTCCAGCCCACGCCACTATCTCTTAAAGACAAAAACACATGCTCAATTGTCGGGACTTCTTCCATGCATTCTCACATGCATGCATATTGTCATACCGATCTGTCTCTCCCATGTCGTTGATCTTATGACTTATGTCTTCTTTCTTTTATCTCGATCATGCGCGCGCGCACACACACACATCCCACGTATACATGTATACCTCTCACACATGCACGTTCAAGGTCTCTATGTCTCCATACGTAGTTAATTACCCTCAATCCTAACTCCACATCGAATCGTTCTCCTCTTTTGTGCACATAACTTCCGCCTAGATGGGTAAAACACACACTCACACTTAACAATCTCCTTCTAGCTCCCCCCCCCCCCCCCCCCCCGCCTCTCACTCTTCCCCTATATCCCTGAAACCAATAAGACCATCCCTTAGTTTAATTCCCGCCTACATGCACCATTGATATATGGTAGTCTTCCTCGGTGTCTCTCGAACAAACACGTTCTCTCGAAGTCGACTCCTCTCATACATATAGGTCCTAATCCGTTTTTCGAGGCTAACTTTGACCAAATGTTAGAGCAATAATATATGACATGCAACTTACACAAAGCATACCTTCAATTTTGTATGTCAAAGGAGCTTCCAATAATATAGTTTGCATAGTATACATCTCATGTGCTATTAATCTTGTCAATAGTCAAAGGCTCTCTTGAAAAACACATTAGGCCCTATATAGATGGAAGGAGGGAGTAGGTCCCATGCAAAAAATGAGAATAAATTTCAAACATCTGGGCATCGTGGCTCGGTCGATAAGATTGAGAAACTTGGTTTTAAAATCATGAAACTTAGCATGGTGTCATGTCATGGTAGTACCATGCCATGGTAAAAGAAATTGGCCGAATAGGAACAAATTTTGGTATAAGCTTCTTGCAAATCGGAGCTTCTCTCAAGAAGGCTCGTGGTTCTGGGAGGGAACGTGTCACCTTTGTGTGTATAATTCAAATTTGAAATACAAGCACATGTTCCAGTGCAACGAAGTTGGTTGAAAAATCACATGTGTGTCCTCGGGTAAATTTCTAGGTTCCATGCAAGAAATGGGAATGAAATTCAAAATTCTGGGCGTCGTGGCTGGGTTGGAAACATTGAGAAACTTAGTTTTTTAATTCATGTAAATCCAAAACACGCATGAAAATAATGAAACTTGGCTTGGTGCCATGACATGGCACCAATATGCTGTGGTAAATTTGCAGTCCGATTTGCGAAGGCGCACACATTAACACTCAACAAAGTCATTTTAGAAGAAGTGTTGTCACGTTACAATCGGAAACACAAGTATTATTGAAATCATGGGCGTTCTACTTACTAGTACCATTTACATGCCGCCACGCATCCCCTTTTTTATTAGCTAGGAGGCGACGTGCAGGGTAACTATTTGAGTACGAGAGGCGTGCGATCAGACCCATGCGCGTGCTTATCGGGAGGAGAGCCCTTTGACCTCCATCTGCCGTCCACCTCTCTCCCAAGGTCTCCATTAATGGCGCCCGAGCCTCTATTTAATGGCGTGGCTGAGATTTAAGAGAGAAAAAAGAAAATCTGAAAGCACGGATCTTGATGTAAGATCCGACGGACCTATATAGCATCTACTGCGACTTATAGCAATACTGGTGAATATATAAGGACGATTAAATTTTTTTTTATCAAAGAAGGGTTTGCCCCTTCCGATTTTCATTACTGAAAAACACCACAATTCACAAGAAGTTCAGCACAACTCCAGCCTAACACGAAGGACTAAAAGCTACCAGATTGAAATTGCAACATCCCAATAGGCCAAAAAAGGCCAAACATCCGTGCTAGAACCCAACATTTCACAACTGACGGCACAATCCACATCCTAAACCGATTATTACATCAAAAGAAACCAGGAAACTAGTCTCCGCGACGAGCGGCAATGAGCTCTTTCGTGTCCTCAAGACGCTGCTTGAGAACATCCACGGATTCCTCCACCAGCCTTTGGCGCTCGTTGCGGAGCATGTCATTCTCGTCCATAAGTTTCTTCAACAAGGCACTAGTCTCCTCCTTCGGGTCTGCACTTTGGACGATCTTCTCCCTCAGCAGGTCGCGCTCGGCCCGGAGCCTCTCATTTCCCTCCCTTAGTTACCGGATGATGCTGGTAGCCTGTTCAAACGAGGCTATCATGTCGTCCTGCAACCTCGTCGAGCGGGAGATCTGATCCGTCTGGCTATGGACGATCGCATGCATGCGCCTGTAACAGTTGTCGCATGCCCGCGAGAAATTTTCCCAGGCCGCCGCGGCGCGGCGGGACATCTCTACTGCATTCGTGGCGCGGCAGGACATCTCTGCTACTTCCGCGGTGCGGCCGGACCAGTCTGCTGCATCGATGGTGCGGCGGGACCTCCATGTTGCTTCAGCGGCACGGCGGGACATCTGTGCTGCTACTTCCGCGCGGCGGGACATGTCGGCTGCTCTCGCAGCGAGGCAGGACATCTCTCGTGCTTCCGATTCCATGCTCGCCTCTCCCTGGTGGCGATCTCTCGACCTAGAACTCACGCTGGCCATGGCAGACGCAAGGGAAGGATGCTGAATGACTTGTTTGTTTTTGTGGATGAGGAGTTGAGGAGGAATGTGCAGTCATCTTGGCATACTAGTATTTATAACCGAGTACTAATACGCTCCTAAGTGGGAAACCGTTTAGGTTATGATCGGTGTGAACAGGTTTGCAATTCAATATAGCATGGAGTAATTTGGAATGTGACGAGACGCAAGCTAAAAATTTATTGACAGTTCTAGTTTCGAAGTGCGGCACTATTCCCGGATGGAGTACTTCTTTTTCTACTCCCTTCTTTCCGATTTTATAGGGCTTATCTCAAAATTTTAGTTTTTCCATTTTATAAGGCTCAATTTGGTTGTCCCCAACACATGTTCAGATTCCAAGCTGCATTAAATCATTGCATGCAAGTATTAAGAGAAAATTGACCAATGCATGTACTTTATGCATGCATGCATTGCAATTAATGCATTAAACCTATCTCTCGGGACTTCTCGCACGCATGCCACCCACAAAAACTTGTACTCTGAGTATAGTAGTACATTATACAGGAAGAGAACAGGTGCACGCACGCACTCGTCCACTCACACACGCGTCTATTTTTTCTCGAAAAGGAGGTTGATGACCCCCGGCCTCTGCATCTAGGAGTCACTGCTACGTCTTGAGCTTGCGTTGATTTTCCCCGAAGAGGAAGGGATGATGCAGAAGAGTAGCGTAAGTATTTCCCTCAGTTTTTGAGAACCAAGGTATCAATCCAGTAGGAGGCCACACTCAAGTCCCTCGTACCTGCACAAAACGATAGCTACTCGCAACCAACGCGATTAGGGGTTGTCAATCCCTTCACGGTCACTTACGAGAGTGAGATCTGATAGATATAATATTTTTGGTATTTTTGGTATAAAGATGCAAAGTAAAAAGTAAAAGCAAAGTAAAAAAGCAAAGCAAGATTAAAGTAATGGAGATTAATATGATGAGAATAGACCCGGGGGCCATAGGTTTCACTAGTGGCTTCTCTCAAGAGCATAAGTATTCTACGGTGGGTGAACAAATTACTGTTGAGCAATTGACAGAATTGAGCATAGTTATGAGAATATCTAGGCATGATCATGTATATAGGCATCACGTCCGTGACAAGTAGATCGAAACGATTCTGCATCTACTACTATTACTCCACTCATCGACCGCTATCCAGCATGCATCTAGAGTATTAAGTTAAAAACAGAGTAACACCTTAAGCAAGATGACATGATGTAGAGAGATAAATTCATGCAATATGAAATAAACCCCGTCTTGTTATCCTTGATGGCAACGATACAGTACGTGCCATGCTGCCCCTTCTATCACTGGGTAAGGACACCGCAAGATCGAACCCAAAGCTAAGCACTTCTCCCATGGCAAGAACTACCAATCTAGTTGGCCAAACCAAACGGATAATTCGAAGAGACTTGCAAAGATAACCAATCATACATAAAAGAATTCAGAGAAGATTCAAATATTATTCATAGATAGACTTGATCATAAACCCACAATTCATCGGTCTCAACAAACACACCGCAAAAAGAAGATTACATCGAATAGATCTCCACAAGAGAGGGGGAGAACTTTGTATTGAGATTCAAAGAGAGAGAAGAAGCCATCTAGATACTAACTATGGACCCGAAGGTCTGAGGTAAACTACTCAAACTTCATCAGAGGGGCTAGGATGATGTAGAAGCCCTCCGTGATGACGGCCCTCTTCCGGCGGAGCTCCGGAACAAGCCCCAAGATGGGATCTCGTGGATACAGAAAGTTGCGGCAGTGGAATTAGGTTTTTGGCTCCTGTTCTGATCGTTTGGGGGTACGTAGGTATATATAGGAGGAAGGAGTACGCCGGAGGAGCACCGAGGGGCCCACGAGGCAGGGGGCGCGCCCTAGGGGGGGGCGCGCCCCCCACCCTCGTGACTGCCTCTTTTGTTCCTTGGAGCAGGGTCCAAGTCTCCTGGATCACGTTCGGTGAGAAAATCACGTTCCCGAAGGTTTTATTTCGTTTGGACTCTGTTTGATATTCCATTTCTTCGAAACACTGAAATAGGCAAAAAACAGCAATTCTGGGTTGGGCCTCCGGTTAATAGGTTAGTCCCAAAAATAATATAAAAGTGGAAAATAAAGCCCAATATAGTCCAAAATAGTAGATAATATAGCATGGAGCAATCAAAAATTATAGATACGTTGGAGACATATCAGTCACACACACAAATTATTGAAATATATCGAGTGCACTGCTTTGATGTGTCGCGTCAACTCGTACATCAATGAGAAGTTTGATTGTCCTCTCCCTCGCGGACTTAACTGCACATGCCTTTGGCTGTATGACAGGTTGGCCACACACCTGTAGGGCCCACCTGTCATACACGCAAAGGCAGGAGAGTCCCTCCCTCGCCCATGAGCGTGGTGGCTGGCAAGACTAGGAGAAGCTTTCGCTACACGCTCTCCCTCCCGCACGCGGTGGACATGCAGCAGTTCAATCGGTGTCAGATGGCCAGAAGCGTACTGTAGTACTCCTCCAGTGCTGTAGTATTCCATCATTGTTCGACTTCCCGAAGAGGCGAAGAGCCAAGCGTAGCCCGGACGCTCGTGTGGAAGTTTCATGTGTATAGTAGTCTAGGATAGCGTGTACCGTGCATGTAAGCTTAAAATCGTTGGGGTCGACTCCATGCTATGTGGCCGTCTTGAAGTTTTTTTAAAAAAATAAAATAGTCTTCTGGCCCTACCCGAAAACTGCCGCGTGTACTGCCCGGGAAAAGCCCCGCCCTCAACTTTTAACTACGCGAAAACTGTTCAAGCTTGTTCGTTCTATATAAATACAGTACTTAGTGTATGTTTATTCACCCGTGGGGTTGTTCAATGAATGGAGGGGCGGGGAGCACAAGTGAACAATACTGTAGTACTACTAGTAGTAAGTAGGAGTCGTACAGTAGTCACCTTAAATAGAGAGTTTCTTTTCTTTAATGCCACGTACACAAATTGAAACGCTTGTTGGGGAGAGAAAAAAGATAATCACTCCACTATATATGGACGCAGGGGCTTGAGCGCTTGCTTTACTAGGGTTGCTCTCTTCATTCTCTAATCCTCTCCGGATATAAAACAAGACAGCGGTAGCGACATTTTCTCTCTGCTCACCGCTGGTCACAGATCCGGTCGGATCCCTTCGGCCGGTGTGTGTAGAGGACTAAAAGGTGCATCGTTCACGCGGTCATCGCCGCCGAGGGAGGAAACCCACAGCTACCAGAGGGGCCCGATCCTCTGCCCGTGTCGTTCTCTCCGACACATGGCCGGCTCGGGAGGTCCTCCGACCCTTCTTCCTCCCTGCCGTATTGTCCGCAGATCTGACCTGCCGCCGCCGACATCCCGGTGACCCTCAAATATAAGTTCTTCGAAAGCGGCCTTGCTCTACTGCCCCAGCTCCCCACGTGTCTGCATGTGCATCTTTTTCTACTCCCATCAGCTCTTCCAAAGCCACCTAAATTTTTAGTATTATTAAAGGTAAAGCTACTTCATGCATTCGAATCTAGGGCTTTGTTTAAACAACGAAGAAAGGGGGAAAAGTTGTAGCATGAATCTAGGACTTGATTCAAAGAGGAAATAATATGGTGAAAGTAGTAGAGACCGGATACCCAACCGGTCTCTTGGTTGAAAAGGGAAATAATGGGAAAACACAGTACAAACTGGATAAGGAACAGATCTATTATTGGTTGAAAAAAGGATAGAAAGTGGCGGCTGGTGGACAAGTCAACAGAGTATGTCCAGGATTAGATTTGCTACCATCACATAGTAAAAGGTCTCCAGGATTAGATTTGTTGCCCTCACATAGTAAAAGGTCTCAGGATTAGATTTGCTGCCCTCACATAGTAAAAGGTCTCCATGATTAGATTTGCTGCCCTCACATAGTAAAAGGTCTCCAGGATTAGATTTGCTGCCCTCACATAGTACAATGGCACTCCTGTTGTTTTCCTCAGTATGATAAGTAAGTTGCTCCTTTACGCTGTTGAGTGTCCTGGTGTCCCCACAGTCACATGCCCTTAAACCAACTCTTTAGCTGCTGTTGATTTACTGTGTCTGGTAAACAAGCAATGCCACCATTAAAGTAATCTCATATTTGAGGAATCTCATTGTTGGTCGTAATGCTTCTGGTAACATGAAGCATCGCTGACGTTTTAAACTTTCTATTGTCCTTGCGTGATTGCCATGAACATAATTAAGATGCTTCTTTTCATTTTGTATATATTTCGTATATTCTTATTAACCAGCAACTGTTTACTTTCTATCTTTTTGTGCAGATAGGGATATCCATTTCACCTTGTTGCTATTTGTGACCTTTTGGTGAACTGCAGAAAACACTTTTTTTGGAATGAGTGTCTTGTGCAGTTCAACCAAAATGTCACGTGGGCAACATCTCTCAATTTTGGTGGAACTGCACAAAATGGTGATTGGAGTTTCCAAAATCTCCGTCAAGTTCTGCTGGTAATCTCGTGCAACATTTTATTAGCCTTTTCAAGATGGAGCCGTCACTGTCACCACAATGGCACTTTATTTTAGTGGAACTGCACAAAAGGATAAGAAAATTATAGTTGCACCTTACATGAGCCGGACAGCCAACCTTAATGTTCCTCAATTTTAGTGCAACTACTAAAGAAGAACCCGCCAGCTCACAAGAGCAAGTACTTCTTGCCAGCTGAATGATGCAATCTTTGCTTCATTTTAGGTGAACTGCAGAAAAAGGCGCATGAATTGAATCATGGAACTCCAGGCAGACCTCATCCAAGTAGAGCTGGAGGTTGAATTCAAGGAGGCCGCTATTAAAGCGAAATCATGCTCTCCTGTCTCCTTGTTTGTGTTGTGCAAACATGCTGTGCAAACAGGAATACTCAACTACAGATGTTGTGATGGTCAAGAGCATTTGCCAAGTTCTTCGATTGTATGACATGGCTAGCCAAGATGGATTTAATCCCGATATTCACTTTATTAAAAGGCTCTAATGGGTTGGTTCTGAATCTTGCAAGATGGGAATCAGTGAGATGTGTAGGCATCTTTGTTGTACTTATTATTTGGATCTTATTTGTTGGTTCTGAATCTGGCAAGCTGGGAATCAATGAGATGTGTAGGCATATTTGTTGTACTTATTAGTTGGATCTTATTTGTTGGTTCTAAATCTTGCAAGCTAGGAAACATGGCATGATGATGTAGAGGACAACAACCATAACAAACAGTTCAAACTCGGTAGTATTATCTTTTGTGAAAGTGCGACAAATGTGATGATCGTGTGCGTCCTGAGAATAATAGTTCTAATTGTTGTGCATGTTGATCCTGTGGCACTGATAGAACAAGCGAATGCATTTCTTGTTTTAAGTACAAATTTCTATTAAAGCTAATTAAATTTAAGTAAAGTGACCACTAACTCGTGTTATTACAGTACCAATACAAACCCGCTCATGAACCGACGTGTGGCCGAGGGTGCATCTTATGCCTGGCGTGCAGCGAACGAGGGAGGGGTAGTAACTGTTGTCGCATGTACACACTTAGCTTACTGTTGAATCCAGTTCCTCAAGAGCTGAAAAACGAACTGCTGCCGCCGCCTACACACTCGTCACTCAAAGAGACTCCAATGGCGATCCGAGGGGTGAGCCTGCTGGATATGGACTTCAGCAAGGAGTTCCCCTTTGAGTTCCCGTTCAGTCCTATGGCTGCACCAAGTTGAATGTGATGTACACCAACGATACGGACTCGCTGAAGCTCTGCCTCGCCTCAGTCCTATGGCTGCACTAGGTTCTGGAGCATTCGCCCGTTTCATCGGCAGCGCCGACTACACCTTCGCTACGGTGGAGAGAAGGAAGAACGCGACGATTCGGCCATCTGGTGCAACAAGCTTGTCGACATCCAGAAGCAATACAAGATCATCAGCAACGGGTAGGAGAAGGACTCCGTGGTTGACCTCGCTGAGACCATCATTGACCCATGATACGCCAACATGAAAGAAGACGACCTGAACACGTGGGAGGTACCTCTGAATCTAGCCTACATAACCTACGCGGCCAAGGGCGCATACGCATGCTACGACATGTACATGCAGATCTTGGACATGAGGGTGTGTCTGCTTCCCGTAACCGACGAGTACACGGACAACCGCAGCGTCATGATCAAGCGTGCCAGGAAGGTCTAGATGTTGTACTTTATCTGTTTATAAGCACCTTTATCATGTGAGTGTTTCATGCGTTAGACTATGTGTCGTAATTATCTGTTTTGTCCGAAATATTTCTTTTAAGAACCCATTAACCTGATTGCTTTTTTTAGTGGAAATTTTCTTATGTATGTAAACTAGTTCACTTGTCCGTAAAAAAACTAGTTCACTCGGCTGCCGTGCTTTGAATCTCCTTCCTCCCAACATATTCCCCTCCTTAGGTGTACCCAGCAGGTCTCTGAATTTTCTCCCACTTTCTTTTTCGATGTAAACTGAGTTTTATCCCAGTACTTTCCCCTAGAACCAACTCAACTTTCCCACGTCTAGCCCACATACTATTAACTCATCAAATTAAAATGATATTTTATTTTGTAAGTTGAAAGTTCTTACAAAATAATAATAATAATTGTTTATATATAACTTGGCAAGTTAACTCCTAGTGATTGTGTACATAAACTTGCAAAGATTTTACTGACATGCAATCATGTGTTTATGTTTTTATAACATTTCTCCGTCTAGCCCAACATGATATTTTCACCCAGCCCAGCAAGTCCGCGGCTTTCGAGAAAAATGCAAATTTTAAGACATTAAAACTGGGCACCCTAGGAGCTCCCTCACGGTATCAGCCTTCGGAGCCGTCTGATTTCACATTATGGCCATCTCTAGCCGTTGGATGCAAAGCTCCCGTCCCCGCAAGCCGCATCTCGGTGAGGGCAGCTACTCCCGTAACTTTTTCTGACTAATCTGGTTAATTGGGCCAAACAGCCCACATAGCGAAGGAGCATTCCATGAACGGTCCGAAAAGCATCGAACCGATCAGTCTTGGGCGATTGGTGTGCTCACTAACCCTAACCAAGGCGGATGCCGCGGCCGCTCAATTCAGGCGAAGTGGGCGACCGCCTCGTGCCACTCGCGAGGGAATCCATCTCGAGGGGATCAAGCGGAAGCGCTAGATGCGGGTGAACCGAGGGCCGATTGATCCAGGTGTCGGCCGGTCATGGTGCGTGGCCTCCCCAGCCACTACCAGCGTATTCTTTTGTTGATCTCCACTTTAAGCGGCGGCACTCACCGCAAGACTCAGTCAGCCCCTCCCACTAGCGATCTGACGCTGCAACTGACACATGGGTATTGCAGATAATGCGTCATGTGTATTTTGCTTCTAATATTATGATACAGTAGTTCCACTTTTGGTCCAACGATCTTCTGCGAGGATACACTAACTCTGATTCCTTTTTGTGTTCTGTAGACAATACCTGATCCGTATTATGATACTAGATCAGTTGTTGTGGCTGTACTGTACCACATATTATTACTAGGCACTACTATAGTCGCTTAAGTGTGCTTTTAAAAGTAAATTGTATGCCTACCTATTATTAGAGATTTAGAAAACTATGGGCTCTTCAGCAGCTTTCTTGCCAAAAAAGAAGGCCCTTCAGAAGCTACTGCGTGTATATGGTCAAATTATATGCATATGTTTCTTCCTTCAATTTCAAATGCTTAGGAATCATCTGCGGAAGTAGTGTAGATTGTAACCCTGTAGGTGCTGAACTAAATGCCAATCCAAGCAAGAGTGTAAGGAAGATAATATAGGTTTTGATCTGCCGAGAGGTCATGGAATGCTTCACTATTTCCACTTCAGTGCAGATTTACCTTCAAAACATTGCACAGATTCCTGCACATATTGACTGCTTTATTTTTGTAACTTCTTGCGGTTTAATTACATGTTATTTTTGTTCTCTATTAAGTATTATTTGTCTTCTGGGTGGTACAAATAATTTTAGCTGATACGATGTACACATCTTCACATGGACTGTTCCAAGACACCAGAAAAATACGTCAATCAAGACATAAAAAACCAACTATGAAGTATTTATATATACCTTTAATTTTCTAAAGCATATTAAAACCGCGTATTAATCCAGCCCTCTCAGGCTATCAGCGATTTTAGCTGTCGGATTTGAAATTTTGGATGTCTTTGGCCATTGGATTCCTTATAATCCTAGACGAGCTTCTGTTCCTCGCTAGATAGAGCTAGACAGGCAGGGCCACTGCTCCGACGACAAAATCGCTGATCTGAAGTAAGATTATGCAGAGACGTATGATTGGTTAGCCTTAATATAAATTTCCATGACATTGACAAATTAGACTTTCCTGGCTATAATATCTTTGTCTATTCAAATAAATATTCGATCTGGATGTTACTCATAGATCAATTTAATGTCATCTTAGGCCAACACGCGAGTATCAATATAAACACCGCCGGCTCAATAGTTTTTGGTTACTGCAGGTCCTAAAGCACAATGAAGGACTTTTCTCTTTTATATATGAAAAGGAATTGCTAAGAGATAAATCCTATGTCCATACTCCAAGTACTTTCCTCGGTTTATCTTTCAGGGAAATCATTTGTTCAGATTGAACCTATGCACTTCGCCTTCATAATGTGTAACTCGGGTGTGTTATTACAGGTTGCAGACTTTTAGAGTATGTATCTTCAATGATTATTACGTCTGGAATACACCTACCCGACCCTTTCCTGCAAGTGATTTGTAGTTTTCTGGTACCAGATCCATCTTATGACTGTCTTTACAGATATTTCCTGCAAGTGACTATTTTTTTTATTACAGTATGCATGTATTACATTTTAGGAATGCAGTATAACAAGTTCATTTATTCTTCTAAGCAATAGCTACTTAATTTGCATATCCATGTGATGATCATGTAACATGTCATTTTTTATGCTTAGGATGATATATATCAGTGAAGAAATTATATATATAGCTCAACAAGAAGATGAGAGCATTGGCTATGTATGGCCAAATGAGGCTATGATTGAAACAATTCTTACTAATGTTTCCAATTGCTATTCTGCAAAAACTCTTACAAAGAATGTGAAGAGCACTATAGCTTTCTGAAGAATCATGAAACAAATCGTTTTTTTAGTTCCACTCTTCTATTGGGGTGAAATCCTTTTTACAAGTTACTTCCTTGTTATGCCTCATATATTTACAAAAATCACAATCATTTGAGTGAAAAAATAGACGGGCGCAGCAACGCGCGCCGACATGGTCTAGTGGGATTTAAATGGGCTGCATAGATGCTACATCATTGTTTCACCCACCCCACCAAATGGACTAAAAAACAAATGGACTGACAGCTGGGTCCACGGCCACAGCCCAGTTTTTTTGTGATTTGCCAAGTAAGTCGCTTTGTCAGGCCTGTTGGGCTGCAAATCTTTCAAGACGATGAGATCTTTCATTCGGATGGCTGAGAAAATGTCCCATCAGTAAGGAGAAATGGGTTGTACATTTTAAAAACACATCAAACCGGCAATTAGTTTCAAATATCTTTTTTTTCATTTCGAGATTTTAAATTACATTAATTTTTATGCGTGGAGAATTTGTTGGATTTTATATTGATATACATTTATTTTTAAAATCAGTTTGAATGTGAGTCGAAATTTCGGGATTAAAAACAGTTCGGACCGCACCGAAATATGCAAAATTTCGTATAATTTTTAAACCGTGGCCACAATATGGGCTGTAATGCTAACAAAAAGAATATGGGCTCCAAAAAAACCTTAAGAATTAGCAAATGGGTTGTATGCTGTTTTCCACAGATTTGAGGCTTTCCTAAAAAAAGGTTGACGCACAAGCAGTGACTGTTGGATGGCCATCCAACGGCCGTCGTGCTTCTTCAATCTCTGCTCTTCCTGCTCCAGCCGCTCAAACAGGCGCCGGCGGGACTGCCTGCTCCCTCCTCCCCGCGGCCGGCTCTGCTGCCGCGCAAGCCTCACCGCCCCACCGTACTCCCATCGCTGGCCTAGCCATCCCTCTACTCACCCACACCTGCTGTTATTCTTCGACGATGGCAGACGAACCAGTAAACCCTCGTACAGTCGTACTCCCCTCCGTGTGGGAAACAACTACCGAGTCTTCCCTGCCTCCGTGTCATTCCCTTCCTAGGCCTCGCCGTCGTCCACCACCCTGGTGCTCTCGGCGTGGCCTGGTCAACATGGTCAACGACCGACATGCATCTGAACTGGACTTTACGTGGAGAGGCCGACGGCTGGGTCCACGGCCGCACGCAAGGAAATGCCTCCTTATTACGCGCAAAATAATGATTCCTCCACCTGACATCAGGGACCCACCGAAAGGGCCTTTGTATTTCACGAAAAAAACGTTACCGCCGCTGACAGCTCGGACCCACTAGCTATATCTTCGCACGCAAGGACGTGCCTCCTTATTACGCACAAAAAAATGAATACTCCCCCTGTTAGCTGGGACCCAGTATAGTGGCAGGCTGACTTGTGGGCCTACTAAGTTGACGGGGACGGAGGGCTTTGTCAACTTAGTCAATATGCACGATTCTAGCTCCAGTGACCGTACGATGTCCATCCAACGGCCGTAGTGCTTCTTCAACCTCTGGTCTTCTTGCTCCAGCCGCCCAAACCAGCATCGGTCGTGCCTCGTGCTCCTGCCTCCCGTGGCCGGCTGCGATGCGGTGGAGGCCTCACCGCCCCCTACTACTCCCACCACTGGTCAGGCCATCCCTCTACTCACCCACACCCCCTGTTATTCTGCGGCGACGGCAGCCTCACACCGCAGCGAACCAGTGAACCCTCGTACTCCTCTATGCGTGGGCATCCACTGCTGTGTCTTCCCCGGCTCCACGTCGTCCCCTTCCTAGGCCTCGCCGTCGTCCACCGCCCTGGTGCTCTCGGCGCGGCGTGGTCAACGTGGTCAAGGAACGGCTTCCATCGGACGTGGACTGTACGTGCAGAGGCCGACAGCTGGGTCCACGGCCATAGCAAGGAAGTGCCTCCTTATTACGTGCAAAATAATTATTCCTCCACCTGACAGCGGGACCCACCAGACGGGCCACCGTATTTCGTGAAAAAAACGATTCCCCCTGACTGCTGGGACCCACCAGCTACATCTTCGCACGCAAGGAAGTGCGTCCGAGCAAAAAAACAAAACGATTCGCCACCTGACTGCTGGGACCAACCAGCTACATCTTCGCAGGCAAGGAACTGCCTGGCAGTCGGGACCCACCTGGTCGAAGCGTACGTAGCGTTGTTATTCTGGTCGCGAACGTGTGCGTACATACTGGTCGATGTAGAGGCGCGCACGTGTCGTAGTAGAGGCGTGCACGTGTCATAATAGAGGCGCGCACGTAGCATTTA
This sequence comes from Triticum aestivum, assembly GCF_018294505.1. Taxonomy (NCBI): domain Eukaryota; kingdom Viridiplantae; phylum Streptophyta; class Magnoliopsida; order Poales; family Poaceae; genus Triticum; species Triticum aestivum. The sequence goes on from NC_057797.1 coordinate 731,881,697, forward strand.
CACGTACGTACAGCGGCCAGGGTGCAAGAAGAAAATATGGCCACGTATGTGTACATACGGGCGGGGTCTCGAACGCCTACTCGCGCATACGTACAGCGACGGCTTGTGTACATGGCTAGGTCGGAACGGACAAACAGCGTCGTCGTTGTGTTCATGGGGAGGCAACGGAATGCGTCGTGTTCATGGGGAGGCAACTGAATGCGTCGTGTTCATCGGGAGGGCTTGGACGAAACAGGCGATGGAAACGAGGCCTGGCGTACCGCAGAACGGAGGAAACGGCCTTGTGTTCGACCGGCCATGTTCGAAACGAGGTCCTGTTCATCGGAAGGGGTCTGGCGTACCGCAAAACGGAGGAAACGGACCTCCTACGGTCGAAATGGGGGTCCTGTTGATCGGGAGGGGTGTGGCGTACCGCAAAACGGACGAAACGGACTTGTGTTGGAGCGCTACGGTCGAAACAGGGGTCCTGTTCATCGGGAGGGGTGTGGCGTACCGCAAAACGGGACTCCACGGAATACTGTTCATCTCCACCATCGACCCCCTCCAGCCTCCACGAGCTACTGTTCATCCAGCCTCCACCGCGCGCTACTCCACCGGCTACTGTTCAACCACCCCTCCACCGTCTACTGTTCATCCATCCCTCCACACCACGGGGTCCTGTTCAACCACCCCTCCACGGGCACCCCTCCACC
>NC_057797.1:731882692-731895505 GCF_018294505.1 Triticum aestivum
CCCCCCGCAACGCTCACTGTTCATCCCATCGATCGGCTTCAGTTAGCAGCAGTAGCGAAGGAATCGCTCGATCGGGTTCAGTTAACAGCCATCGATCGATCGCTCGGGTTCAGTAACGCGTAGCCTGCAGTGCAATCGCTCGGGTTCAGTTAGAGCCCAACGCCTCGCTCGGGTTCAGTTAGAGCCAACACCTCGCACACACACGCGTACGTGTACGAGAGAAACGTGCATCACTCGGCCCCCGACCTCCCACCGTAACCGGGAACTCCCCGAAATTTTCCTCCCCCTCGCTTCTACCATGGTTTTTTCCGTCATGGACGGCCCAAAGAATGTCATGCAGCTGCGTCTTCGGCCCGCCCAAGACGAAAAGCCCATTTTCTGTCATGATTTTTTGTCATAGAAGTAGGAGCCCACCACATCTATGATGATTCCGGGTTTTGTCACAATTATCGTCATAGAAGTGTCATATGTATGACAGAAAAAAAATTCGTTCGACCCAAAATGTCACGGATGTGTCTTTTTTTTGTAGCGACCCTATGTCACCTAGATACTCCAATGTCACCTCAAGTATCCGCGGGTATGATTATATGATATGCATCACACAATCTTAGATTCATCTATTCAAACCAACACAAAGAACTTCAAAGAGTGCCCCAAAGATTCTAACGGAGAGTCAAGATGAAAAAGTGTGCCAACCCCTATGCATAGGTTCATGGGCGGAACCCGCAAGTTGAGCACCAAAACATACATCAAGTGGATCACGTGATATCCCATTGTCACCACAAATAAGCACGGCAAGACATACATCAAGTGTTCTCAAATCCTTAAAGACTCAGTCCGATAAGATAACTTCAAAGGGAAAACTCAATCCATTACAAGAGAGTAGAGGGGGAGAAACATCATAAGATCCAACTATAATAGCAAAGCTCACGATACATCAAGATCGTACCACCTCAAGAACACAAGAGAGAGAGAGATCAAACACATAGCTACTGGTACATACCCTCAGCCCCGAGGGAGAACTACTCCCTCCTCATCATGGAGAGCTCCGAGATGATGAAGATGGCCACCAGAGAGGGATTCCCCCCTCCGGCAGGGTGCCGGAACGGGTCTAGATTGGTTTTCGGTGGCTACGGAGGCTTTTGGCGGCGGAACTCCCGATCTATTCTGCTCCCCGAAGTTTTTAGGGTATATGGGTATATATAGGAGGAAGAAGTACGTCGATGGATCTCCAGGCTATCCACGAGGCAGGGGGGCGCGCCCAGGGGGTGGCGCGCCCCCCACCCTCGTGGGCATCCAGGGACTCTCCTGGTCCATCTCCGATACTCCGTGGGCTTCTTCTGGTCCAAAAATAAGTTACGTGAAGTTTCAGGTCAATTGGACTCCATTCGATTTTCCTTTTCTGCGATACTCTAAAACAAGGAAAAAAACAGAAACTAGCACTGGGCTCTGGGTTAATAGGTTAGTCCCAAAAATAATATAAAAGTGTATAATAAAGCCCATAAACATCCAAAACAGATAATATGATAGCATGGAACGATCAAAAATTATAGATACGTTGGAGACGTATCAGCATCCCCAAGCTTAATTCATGCTCGTCCTCGAGTAGGTAAATGATAAAAAGAGAATTTTGGATGTGGAATGCTACCTAACATATTTATCCATGTAATTCTCTTTATTGTGGCAAGAATATTCAGATCCATAATTCAAGACAAAAGTTTAATATTGACATAAAAATAATAATACTTCAACCATACTAACAAAGCAATTATGTCTTCTCAAAATAACATGGCCAAAGAAAGCTATCCCTACGAAATCATATAGTCTGGCTATGCTCCATCTTCACCACACAACATATTTAAATCATGCACAACCCCGATGACAAGCCAAGCAATTGTTTCATACTTTTGATGTTCTCAAACTTTTTCAATCTTCACGCAATACATGAGCGTGAGCCATGGACATAGCACTATATGTGGAATAGAATGGTGATTGGAGAAGACAAAAAGGGAGAAGATAGTATCACATCAACTAGGCGTATCAACGGGCTATGGAGATGCCCATTGATAGATATCAATGTGAGTGAGTAGGGATTGACATGCAATGGATGCACTAGAGCTATAAGTGTATGAAAGCTCAAAAAGAAACTAAGTGGGTGTGCATACAACTCGCTTGCTCACGAAGACCTAGGACATTTTGAGGAAGGCCGTCATTGGAATATACAAGCCAAGTTCTATAATGAAGATTTCCCACTAGTATATGAAAGTAACAACATAAGAGACTCTCTATCATGAAGATCATGGTGCTACTTTGAAGCACAAGTGTGGTAAAAGGATAGTAGTATTCTCCCTTTTTATTTTCTTTTTTTGGGCCTTCCTTTTTTTATTTGGCCTTTCTCTCTCTTTTTATTGGGACAATACTCTATGAATGATGATCATCACACTTCTATTTATTTACAATTCAATGATTACAACTCGATACTAGAACAAAGTATGACTCTATATGAATGCCTCCGGCGGTATACCGGGATGTGCAATGACTCATGAGTGACATGTATGAAAGAATTATGAACGATGGCTTTTCCATAAATACGATGTCAACTACATGATCATGCAAAGCAATATGACAATGATGGAGCGTGTCATAATAAACAGAACGGTGGAAAGTTGCATGGCAATATATCTCGGAATGGCTATGGAAATGCCATAATAGGTAGGTATGGTGGCTGTTTTGAGGAAGGTATATGGTGGGTGTATGATACCAGCGAAAGGTGCGCGGTATTAGAGAGGCTAGCAATGGTGGAAGGGTGAGAGTTCGTATAATCCATGGACTCAACATTAGTCATAAAGAACTCACATACTTATTGCAAAAATCTATTAGTTATCGAAACAAAGCACTACGCGCATGCTCCTAGGGGGATAGATTGGTAGGAAAAGACCATCGCTCGTCCCCGACTGCCACTCATAAGGAAGACAATCAATAAATAAATCATGCTCCGACTTCATCACATAATGGTTCACCATACGTGCATGCTACGGGAATCACAAACTTCAACACAAGTATCTCTCAAATTCACAACTACTCAACTAGCATGACTCTAATATCACCATCTTCATATCTCAAAACAATCATCAAGTATCAAACTTCTCATAGTATTCAATGCACTTTATATGAAAGTTTTTATTATATCCCTCTTGGATGCCCATCATATTAGGACTAGATTCATAACCGAAGCAAACTACCATGTTGTTTAGAGACTCTCAAAATGATATAAGTGAAGCATGAGAGTTCATATATTTCTTCAAAATAAAATCACCGCCGTGCTCTAAAAAGATATAAGTGAAGCACTAGAGCAAAAGACAAACTACTCCAAAAGATATAAGTGAAGATCAATGAGTAGTTGAATAATTATTTAACTATGTGAAGAATCTCTAATTTCAGATCTTGGTATTTTATTCAAACAGCAAGCAAAACAAAAGAAAATAAAATGACGCTCCAAGAAAAACACATATCATGTGGTGAATAAAAATATAGCTCCAAGTAAAGTTATCGATGAACGAAGACGAAAGAGGGGATGCCTTCCGGGGAATCCCCAAGCTTAGGCTCTTGGTTGTCCTTGAATATTACCTTGGGGTGCCTTGGGCATCCCCAAGCTTAGGCTCTTGCCACTCCTTATTCCATAGTCCATCGAATCTTTACCGAAAACTTGAAAACTTCACAACACAAAACTTAACAGAAAACTCGTAAGCTCCGTTAGCGAAAGAAAAAAAACACCACTTTAAGGTACTGTAATGAACTAATTATTTATTTATATTGGTGTTAAACCTACTGTATTCCAACTTCTCTATGGTTTATAAACTCTTTTACTAGCCATAGATTCATCAAAATAAGTAAACAACACATGAAAAACAGAATCTGTCAAAAACAGAATAGTCTGTAGTAATCTGTAACTAACGCGAACTTCTGGAATCCCAAAAATTCTAAAATAAATTTCTGGACGTGAGGAATTTATATATTAATCATCTGCAAAAATAATTAACTAAATATCACTCTCCAATAAAAAATGGCAGCAATTCTCGTGAGCGCTAAAGTTTCTGTTTTTTACAGCATAATCAACAAGACTTTCCCCAAGTCTTCCCAACGGTTCTACTTGGCACAAACACTAATTAAAACATAAAAACTCAATAATGACAGAGGCTAGATAAATTATTTATTGCTAAACAGGAGCAAAAATCAAGGAACAAAAATAAAGTTGGGTTGCCTCCCAACAAGCACTGTCGTTTAACGCCCCTAGCTAGGCATGATGATTTCAACGATGCTCACATAAAAGATAAGAACTGAAACATAAAGAGAGCATCATGAAGAATATGACTAGCACATTTAAGTCTAACCCACTTCCTATGCATAGGGATTTTGTGAGCAAACAATTTATGGGAACAATAATCAACTAGCATAGGAAGGCAAAACAAGTATAACTTCAAAACTTTAAGCACATAGAGAGGAAACTTGATATTATTGCAATTCCTACAAGCATATATTCCTCCCTCATAATAATTTTCAGTAGAATCCTGAATGAATTCAACAATATAACCAGCACCTAAAGCATTCTTTTCATGATCTACAAGCATAGATATTTTATTACTCTCCACATAAGCAAATTTCTTCTCATGAATAGTAGTGGGAGCACACTCAACAAAATAACTATCATGTGAGGCATAATCCAATTGAAAGTTAAAATCATGGTGGCAAGTTTCATGGATATCATTATTCTTTATAGCATACAAGTCATGACAATAATCATCATAGATAGCAACTTTGTTCTCATAATCAATTGGAACCTCCTCCGGAATAGTGGATTCATCACTAAATAAAGTCATGGCCTCTCCAAATCCACTTTCATAATTATAATCATCATAAATAGGAGGCATGCTATCATCATAATAAATTTTCTCATCAAAACTTGGGGGACAAAAAATATCATCTTCATCAAACATAGCTTCCCCAAGCTTGTGGCTTTTCATATCATTAGCATCATGGATATTCAAGGTATTCATACTAACAACATTGCAATCATGCTCATCATTCAAATATTTAGTGCCAAACATTCTAATGCATTCTTCTTCTAACACTTTGGCACAATTTTCCTTTCCATCATACTCACGAAAGATATTAAAAAGATGAAGCGTATGAGGCAAACTCAATTCCATATTTTTTGTAGTTTTCTTTTATAAACTAAACTAGTGCTAAAACAAGAAACAAAAAGATTTGATTGCAAGATCTAAAGATATACCTTCAAGCGCTAACCTCCCCAGCAATGGCACCAAAAAAGAGCTTGATGTCTACTACACAACCTTCTTCTTGTAGATGTTGTTGGTCCTCCAAGTGCAGAGGTTTTTAGGACAGTAGCAAATTTCCCTCAAGTGGATGACCTAAGGTTTATCAATCCCTAGGAGGCGTAGGATGAAGATGGTCTCTCTCAAGCAACCCTGCAACCAAATAACAAAGAGTCTCTTGTGTCCCCAACACACCCAATACAATGGTAAATTGTATAGGTGCACTAGTTCGGTGAAGAGATGGTGATACAAGTGCAATATGGATAGTAGATAATGGTTTTTGTAACCTGAAAATATAAAAACAACAAGGTAACTAATGATAAAAGTGAGCACAAACGGTATTGCAATGCGTTGAAACAAGGGCTAGGGTTCATACTTTCAGTAGTGCAAGTTCTCTCAACAATAATAACATAATTGGATCGTATAACTATCCCTCAACATGCAACAAAGAGTCACTCCAAAGTCACTAATAGCGGAGAACAAACGAAGAGATTATGGTAGGGTACGAAACCACCTCAAAGTTATTCTTTCTGATCGATCTATTCAAGAGTCTGTAGTAAAATAACACGAAGCTATTCTTTCCGTTCAATCTATCCTAGAGTTCGTACCAGAATAACACCTTAAGACACAAATCAACCAAAACCCTAATGTCACCTAGATACTCCAATGTCACCTCAAGTATCCGCGGGTATGATTATACGATATGCATCACACAATCTTAGATTCATCTATTCAAACCAACACAAAGAACTTCAAAGAGTGCCCCAAAGATTCTACCTGAGAGTCAAGACGAAAACGTGTGCCAACCCCTATGCATAGGTTCATGGGCGGAACCCGCAAGTTGTTCACCAAAAGATACATCAAGTGGATCACGTGATATCCCATTGTCACCACAGATCAATGTTGGGAATATCACTTATCGGGAACTTATCGGTCGACCCATGATAAGGGGTAAATCAGCCAATTTATCGGCATATCGGCCGATTTATCGCCATATCAGCTGATTTATCAGCCAATTTATCTTATCGGTCTGACAGCGGTAAGCGATAAATCGGCTGATTTATCGGCATATCGGAAGATATCTTGAACAGTGCCACAGATAAGCACGGCAAGACATACATCAAGTGTTCTCAAATCCTTAAAGACTCAATCCGATAAGATAACTTCAAAGGGAAAACTCAATCCATTACAAGAGAGTAGAGGGGGAGAAACATCATAAGATCCAACTATAATAGCAAAGCTCACGATACATCAAGATCGTACCACCTCAAGAACACGAGAGAGAGAGAGAGAGAGAGGGAGATCAAACACATAGCTACTGGTACATACCCTCATCCACGAGGGAGAACTACTCCCTCCTCATCATGGAGAGCACAGGGATGATGAAGATGGCCACCGGAGAGGAATTCCCCCCTCCGGCAGGGTGCCGGAACGAGTCTAGATTGGTTTTCGGTGGCTACGGAGGCTTCTGGCAGCGGAACTCCCGATCTATTCTGCTCCCCGGAGTTTTTAGGGTATATGGGTATATATAGGAGGAAGAAGTACGTCGGTGGATCTCCAGGCTGTCCACGAGGCAGGGGGGCGTGCCCCCACCCTCGTGGGCAGCCCAGGACTCTCCTGGTCCATCTCTGATACTCCGTGGGCTTCTTCTGGTCCAAAAATAAGTTCCGTGAAGTTTCAGGTCAATTGGACTCCGTTTGATTTTCCTTTTCTGCGATAAAAACAAGGAAAAAACAGAAACTGGCACTGGGCTCTGGGTTAATAGGTTAGTCCCAAAAATAATATAAAAGTGTATAATAAAGCCCATAAACATCCAAAATAGATAATATAATAGCATGGAACAATCAAAAATTATAGATACGTTGGAGACGTATCTGTTAGCAATTGCCGCATTTTATGATTATGAAATTTGGCAAATGGATGTCAAAACTGCATTCCTTCTTGGATTTATGGAAGAAGAGTTGTATATGATGCAACCGGAAGGTTTTGTCGATCCAAAGGGAGCTAACAAAGTGTGCAAGCTCCAGCGATCCATTTATGGACTGGTGCAAGCCTCTCGGAGTTGGAATAAATGTTTTGATAGTGTGATCAAAGCATATGGTTTTATACAGACTTTTGGAGAAGTCTGTATTTACAAGAAAGTGAGTGGGAGCTCTGTAGCATTTCTGATATTATATGTCGATGACATATTGTTGATTGGAAATGATATAGAATTTCTGGATAGCATAAAAGGATATTTGAATAAGAGTTTTTCAATGAAAGACCTCGGAGAAGCTGCTTATATATTGGGCATCAAGATCTATAGAGATAGATCGAGACGCTTAATTGGTTTTTCACAAAGCACATACCTTGACAAAGTTTTGAAGAAGTTCAAAATGGATCAAGCAAAGAAAGGGTTCTTGCCTGTGTTCCAAGGTGTGAAGTTCAGTAAGACTCAATGCCCGACCAGTGCAGAAGATAGAGAGAAAATGAGAGATGTTCCCTATGCTTCAGCCATAGGCTCTATCATGTATGCAATGCTGTGTACCAGACCTGATGTGTGCTATGCTATTAGTTTAGCAGGGAGGTACCAAAGTAATCCAGGAGTAGATTACTGGATAGCGGTCAAGAACATCCTGAAATACCTGCAAAGGATGAAGGATATGTTTCTTGTTTATGAAGGTGACAAAGAGCTCGTCGTAAATGGTTACGTCGATGCAAGCTTTGACACTGATCCAGACGATTCTAAATTGCAAACCGGGTACATGTTTTTATTAAACGGTGGAGCTGTCAGTTGGTGCAGTTCTAAACAAAGCGTCGTAGCGGGATCTACATGTGAAGCGGAATACATAGATGCTTCAAAAGCAACAAATGAAGGAGTCTGGATGAAGGAGTTCATATCCGATCTAGGTGTCATGCCTAGTGCATCGGGTCCAATGAAAATCTTTTGTGACAATACTGGTGTGATTGCTTTAGCAAAGGAATCCAGATTTCACAAGAGAACCAAGCACATCAAAAGACGCTTCAACTCCATCCGGGACCAAGTCCGGGTGGGAGACATAGAGATTTGCAAGATACATACAGATCTGAATGTTGCAGACCCGTTGACTAAGCCTCTTCCACGAGCAAAACATGATCAGCACCAAGGCTCCATGGGTGTTAGAATCATTACTGTGTAATCTAGATTATTGACTCTAGTGTAAGTGGGAGACTGAAGGAAATATGCCCTACAGGCAATAATAAAGTTATTATTTATTTCCTTATATCATGATGAATGTTTATTATTCATGCTAGAATTGTATTAACCGGAAACATGGTACATGTGTGAATACATAGACAAACAGAGTGTCACTAATATGCCTCTACTTGACTAGCTCGTTGATCGAAGATGGTTATGTTTCCTAGCCATAGACAAAGAGTTATCATTTGATTAACGGGATCACATCATTAGGAGAATGATGTGATTTACTTGACCCATTCCGTTAGCTTAGCACATGATCATTTAGTTTGTTGCTATTGCTTTCTTCATGACTTATACATGTTCCTGTGACTATGAGATTATGCAACTCCTGTTTACTGGAGGAACACTTTGTGTGCTACCAAACGTCACAATATAACTGGGTGATTATAAAGGTGCTCTACAGGTGTCTCCAAAGGTACTTGTTGGGTTGGCGTATTTCAAGATTAGGATTTGTCACTCCGATTGTCGGAGAGGTATCTCTGGGCCCACTCGGTAATACACATCACTTAAGCCTTGCAAACATTGCAACCAATGAGTTAGTTGCGGGATGATGTATTACGGAACGAGTAAAGAGACTTGCCGGTAACGAGATTGAACTAGGTATTGAGATACTGACGATCGAATCTCGGGCAAGTAACATACCGATGACAAAGGGAACAACGTATGTTGTTATGCGGTTTGACCGATAAAAGATCTTCGTAGAATATGTAGGAGCCAATATGAGCATCCAGGTTCCGCTTTTGGTTATTGACCGGAGACATGTCTCGGTCATGTCTACATAGTTCTCGAACCCGTAGGGTCCGCACGCTTAAAGTTCGATGACGGTTATATTATGACTTTATGTGTTTTGATGTACCGAAGGTAGTTCGTAGTCCCGGATGTGATTACGGACATGACGAGGAGTCTCGAAATGGTCGAGACATGAAGATTGATATATTGGACGACTATATCCGGACACCGGAATGGTTCCGCTCATGGGCCCAATTGGTGGAAGAGGAGAGGCGGCCAAGGGGCAGCCGCGCGCCCCTCCCCTCCCAAGTCTGAATTGGACAAGGAAGGGGGGCGGCACCCCTCCCCCCTTTCCTTTCTTCCTCTTTCTCCTTCCCTCTCCTCTCCTACTCCAACATGGAAGGGGGGAGTCCTAGGACTCCTCATGGGGCGCGCCAAGGGTGGTCGGCCCCCTCCCCCTCCTCCACTCCTTTATATACAGGGAGGGAGGCATCCCCCTAGAGACACAACAATTGATCCCTTGGATCTCTTAGCCGTATGCGGTGCCCCCCTCCACCATAATCCACATCGGTCATATCGTAGTGGTGCTTAGGCGAAGCCCTACATCGGTAGAACATCATCATCATCGCCATGCCGCCGTGCTGACGGAACTCTCCCTCAAGGCTCGACTGGATTGGAGTTCGAGGGACGTCATCGAGTTGAACGTGTGCAGAACTTGAAGGTGCCGTGCGTTCGGTACTTGATTGGTCGGATCGTGAAGACGTATGACTACATCAACCATGTTGTGCTAACGCTTCCGCTTTCGGTCTACGAGGGTATGTGGACACACTCTCCCCTCTCGTTGCTATGCATCACCATGATCTTGCATGTGCATAGGAATTTTTTTGAAATTACTACGTTCCCCAACAAAAAGGACGTGGCCGGGGACCGTCTCGGGGGCTGACTTGCGGGCCCAACCATCTGTGTGCATTGACTAGGGTCGATGGGAGGTGGTTGGACGGCCCTCATGCGGGGCCCGAGGCGAACGCCAAGACGCCGTGAGCCCGTCCATTCGTTGTCCGTGTGACCACAAAGCTCACTCAACTATGTGCTTGAAATGGGTCAAGCCGGATAAAATACAGACACAATTTAAGATTGGGATGTGTGTTGGGCCGGCTCATCTGTCAGTTTGGGCCCAAACGGACAGACCCAGACAATACGGGGTCTACGTTGGAGTTGGCTTAAAACCCAGGCACAATTCCCTTAATATGTTGAGCGAGTGTATTATGGGCGTGTCTTATCTTTCAGCGATATAGTCAGATGAATGTTCCTTTTTTGCGATGGGTTTTACGTTTTGGACTTGGTGTGCATGTGTGTAAGCTGAGAGGTTGATAATTCACCACCGAAAAAGGGTTTCCTCGTGCTTTGTATTACAAAGCAACAACATCGATACAACCAACGATAGGTGTTGGGACGGAAGCAGCACAGACACGTCCAAAAAACGAAAGAGAAAATACAAAAGAGACAAATGCCGACAACAATGGATCAACTGAAATGAAGAAGCCTCGCGCCCACTGCGCTCACCGGAGAGCTCACACCAAGCTCCTAGACTTCGAAGCGCTGGTACCAATCAACACCTCTAAGAAGGGACGCGGCGATGATAACGTTGCTGCCAAGGATTTCTCCCGGTATGTGGTGAGGAGAAAGGAAGGGTAGCCCTCGACGCCCTCCAGGAAGGTCCGGCGGCACCCTCAGGCGCCATCGCGTCGGTGTCGGACAGGCCGACAGGGATTTTTCCTGATCCCGACCATCACTCAGGGCGCTCTGGAACACTCCAACATACCGCCCACCACCTTGCACGAGCACGATCTTGAAGCCATCCATGTCGTCTCTCACCACGTCACCGCGAAGTGAGGCCTGCACAATGAAGGAGAAGAGACGCGACTCGGGGCAGCAGTACCGTTGCCCTGCAGGAGGGCACGTCCTCCACCGTCAACACCGGTACCCGACCGGACGCGCCAGCGGGAGCAAACTAGGCCCGGCTGGGCTCTGAAATGCCCGTGAAGCCCCCACCGGTGCGCTGCAGAGAGCATGCCGTCGGCGTCGCCGCCCCCCGTCCAAGCTTCCCCTCCACAGCGCGCAGGAGCCAACGAGGACGCGCCGAAGCTAGCCCGCTAGAACCTAGATGGGGAGGTCCCAGATCTGGACCACGGACACACCGCCAGCCACCCCGCGATGCTCGGCCGCCCCGCCGCCAAGAGAAGCGCCACCACCACACTGGTCGCCGGCCACCACCACCAGGACGCTAGGCGGCAGTCAACCGAGCCGCACCGCCGTCGTCCCCCCTGCCCTGGGAAGAAGAGTCGCATGCGGGTAAAGGAGGTCTCACCGCCGCCAGCACCACCCGGGCTAGATTCGGGGATTCCCACCTGCAGCGGCGGCGGGGGGGGGGGGAGGAAGGAGGGGGATGGAGGGAAGGGGCTGAGTGCTCGGGCGTGGAAGGGGAAGGAGTACCTATCAGCGTTTTCGAGCTCTTAGAATGTTAGTTCATGTCCATAATTCACACTCGGCTTTTTTCTTGGGTGTCTAGGGCACATCTAGATGTGCTCTAGTTATTGCACATCTAAGTGAGTGAATCAAGCATAAAGAGAAAAAGAAAAAAGGAAAGAAAATATCCAAACGAATCTCAACATAAGATCAAGGGAGCGCCTGGAACTCAGCTAGCTGAGTTATAGTATGGTCTCAATCACCTGATGTCAGCCGATGTCATTGTCTAGTTGTCTCAGCCCGTTTTCTTTTTCTATGTGTGGCGGAAGCCCGTCTTGTTGTTTTGTCGGCCCGTTTTCTTTTTTTTACTTGAAAAAGCCTGGAGGCCCAAGTTGTTATCCCGGTTGGTTGTTCCAGGTGTGTTGATGGTTTTCTCTGTTGAGGGTTTTGCCTCCAGGACACCTGAGGTCACGTGCCCCCAGGGAAAAAGAATCCAATGCCCCCGGCTGTTTGACGCCCTTCTCCCCCATCCTCTGTTCTTCCTCCTGGCATCCACACCTCCCCACCCCATAACCCCGCCGCCAGCAAACCCCAGAACCCTAGATCTATCCCCTTGAATCAACCAACAATGGAGAGGGAAAAAGTGAACTTGCTGTAGCAAAATTCAGAGTTTCAGACTTCTCCATAGAGCAAAGGAAGGGGAATCAGTTTTGAAAGAAAAAAGATGGATGCGGGTGCTGGTAAAGGGGCGCACAGGACTCACCATGGTATGTTTTTGATTGCCTCTTTGCTTTGCCTATTTTTTGTTCTTTGAGTCCTTGTTCAATCAGTTGTAACCTTGACATCAAAAAAAAGAAAATCTGTCAGGTTTTTTGATTGCAAAGCTTGATTTCTTACTCCTCTCTTGGTCAGAGTGTTAGAAAACTAGAACAAAGAACCAAAAAGCTTGTCTGATCTTTATATTTGTTACTCACACTGCAGCTACTGCAGAGGAGTATGGAGACTACCTGCTTGCCAATCAGGTCAGTTCCTCCTGGGAAGAAGGCCTGCTGAGAAAAATAAAGG